>NC_025995.2:96362993-96662993 GCF_000442705.2 Elaeis guineensis | reverse complement strand
GGGCATTCCATCAGTACAATTGGTGCCACTTTGCAACTACAAGAAAGTGCCACGATTACATGCTGGAACAAAGAACTTGATCCTGAAAACTTTGAAAAGAGGTCAATAATTTGATCCAAACATGCGTAATCATGTGGTTCCTGTGCTCCAAATACTTCTAATAAGAATGATACAAAGGCATCTGATGCAATATATTCAGTACACCCCTCACTTTCCTCGATTAAGTTAAAGAACTCCTCACAAATCCCATAAGCTATGGAGGAGAATAATTCCTTGAGCGGTGCAAACCTTTTCAACGTCCTCAATTTCTCAAAGTATGCTGACTCAGAATTATCCAAGCACTGTACCTCAAATAGCCTGCACAAACACTGGAGCAAATAAGTAGCAAAGTATCTGGAACAAGGTGGAGCCTGGATAGGGAGAAATCCATCGATGGGGTACTTGAATGGTCGGGCCCCAAAATTCAAATCACAGCTCTCTCCTTCAGAAAGAGAAATTGCAGGATAGTACCCAAGCCCAGGCTCCATCTTACGAACACCATCGAATGCCACACCAAGAGATTCCCCGTTCCTATAAAAGGAAATCATGTCAGCATCCAAATCAATGCAACATCCAATCACATCACCGACAACCCACGACTGACCATAGGACTTAGGTTCCTTGTTCCATTTGCTTACCCTCTTCCCATCAAAAGCATATGAATCCTCTGCATCTCCAACACCTTTGCGATCAGTGAAGGGACATAAAATAGTGGCCCATCCAAGCTGCTGAACCCCTGAAGTTTCGAGAGTCACTTCATACATCCACTTCCGCTTCCATACACAGGAATTTGCTCGGGCACTACTGAACGCAGCAAGGCTTTCTACAAGCAGTGGCTTCCTTAAAATCTTGATATCTCCACAAATGCTTGCATCATCTATAACAACGATATTCGGGCCCGACCCATGGTTCACAATGGACATGCCATCCCTCTTACGGCTATCTACTTCTGGATCAAGCTGAAATCTTGGAAGTTGGTTCCTCAAAATGGAACGGATGAATTCAACATCAATTGAACTACCAGACGGACGAACTGACTTGTGAGGCAAATCAAATATATGCTCCAGAGTGCGTTCCATCGACTGGTTACCAATGTCACCGCAGTATGAAATCAAGTGAGAATTTTGAGAAACTCCTCTCGGATCATCATCCGACAATAAAACAGCCAGGCCCGACGAGAATCCATTATGCCTCAGACTATCTTCAGCCATGAAATTTTACGGTTAACAAACTATACGTTTTCCGCTCCCTCAACACTATCAGCCTATTCGGCAATAATATACTATTAATTTCTTGCAAGCCGTTTCTTCTTCAAGACATTAAAATTCAAAAAAGTACAATCTGTTATCAAATAAAATAAAAAGATTCAAAAGAAACAAATTAACGCATCCCACTTCAAAATTGGGGAAAAATCCACATTCGATCAGTATTCATCAAATTCGAAGAGAAAAATTCTTGAGAAGAGGATAAATCAACCGATAAGACGCTAAGATTCGTGAATTCTTGAAATTTTCATCGAGAGACACCAAGAGACGGAGAAATCAAGATTTCGATCGAATTAAAGCAACATTTAATAGAGAAATCGAGCGGAGGATACGGACCTAGGGGCGCTAGGGCTCCAAAAGCTGAATTCTTGGCGAAGAGAGGACTAGGGTTCCCCAAAGATCACGCTGGGGGCCGCGCCGAGGGGGCATTAGGGTTCGCGGACGCCATGGACGAACGAGAAGAGACTGAAGAAATAAAGCGAGAAGAGATGAGAGGGGAGAAATGGGTTCAATTCTTTCAACGCATGTGGGGCCACGCGGGCGCCCGCACGCTGACCCGCACGGGAGGCGGTGAGAGGAGTCAACCGGAACGTGTCGACGGGATGTGGGGTGAGCGAGGGAGATGACGTGGCCACCGCACCTTGCTCCGAGTTCCAGCGCCGGCCCTAGGAGAGAGAGAATTCACGCGTGCGGCGGGGGTTATCCTACTCGCGATTTTATCAGTGCGAGATTTCGAGTCGAGGGCTGGCTCGATAAGATCGGAGCACCGCAGGTAAGCCTAACCAAGTGCCGTACTGGCTTTTTCTCCCACTTGGTTGGAGGAGTTCTCTGGTTCCTTCTGCTTTGGTTCAGCTAGTGGTGGAAAGTTCTGCCACGCCATTAAAAGGCTTCTCGGATTGCGACTGCACGGGGATGTGACCTTAAAGTTGTGCATGCCAATACTGCAAGATTTATTTAAGCTAGAATTTGAGAAGTTTGGGGCAAAATTGAATCAGGTTGATGGTGCCTTATCGAGGCAGCACAATGTTGATGAGGGGGTGGAGCTGGGACATGGATAAAGTTGGGCCAATGAATAGGATCATGAACGCATCCATCATTTTAGGAGATACCCGAATAGGCTATTTGACCCATTTATATCAATTTACGTGATTGTAGAGCAAGTATTTGCCAAGGTGCATGGCCCTTCTTGCATTTGCTTAATTTATTGTGTGGATTCAAGCTAGTCATTTGAATTGGATAGATTGGGTGAAATTGTTTTATCTCTTTCTTAAAAAATTTGTTTGGCTCATCAAATCATGACAAATTTTGTTTATGGAATATGCATCAGCTTTCTAATTTCTTTTCTGTTGAGATGATGACCTTTATAACATCTATCCCTATCGCACAAGGAGATTGGTCTGGTTAGCTTTCATGGGAGCATACTTCGCTCCCTAGGGTTTTCTTATTTTATCTAATGTTAATGTTCCAACTTATATTCATTCTCTTGCAACCTCTCTTAATTTTAAATGTATTTGGAAACTCAATATTCCCTCTCGAAATAAATTATTTTGTTGGAAACTTCTTTGGGATAGATTGCCATCTAAAGCACTCTTAGTGCAGCATGGAGTCCTTTCTGTACATCTTCAATTTTGTGACTTATGCCCTCAACAGGTGGAAGATAGCACATATGTTATATTTTTTTGCTCATTTGCTAAGGCTTGCTGGTAGCTTTTCTCTTGCATGTGCCGACTAAATTTTTGCTCTACCACTTTGCCGACTTTTGCACATTTCCTTTCTCTAGCCATGATGGAGCAAAGACAGAAAATGCTCCTGGTATGCGTTGCCGGGAAAATTTGGCAAGTTCGTAATAATCGCATCTTTTAATAATTGTCAATCTCACCGATCCAACTAATTCGGTAGGCTTATTCATTTATATCCCCCATCCTTTCTTCTATTGATACTCCATCGAGGCATTGGGGTAACTCATTGCATCATCCTACCATAAATTTTACTTCATACTTAGTTTCGTGGTTACCCCCTCCCTTTGAAGTCATCAAAGTTAACTTCGGTGCCTTAGTTACTTCTGCTCAAGCTGGTGTAGGCTATGTATTAAGAGACCATGCAGCCTCCTTGCTTCAAGCCGGGGGCAAGTATTTGCTCCTCTCTTCTGTACCATATGCGGAGCTCACAACTGCTTGGTTAGGCCTTGAAGTTGCTATTCAACGATTCAGAGCACAACGAATTTGGTTAGAAGGTGACTCTTCTATAGTTATTTCTTTAGTTATCTTCTCCGTCTGTTCGCAAGTTACATCAGGTTCCTTTAATTCAAGATATTCAAGCCTGAAAAGCTACCAATATCTCAATACATATTACCCACACACCTAGGGAAGCAAATAAAGCTGCTGATTATATGGCCTGTCAGGCACTGGATGGAGATGTGTGTTGGAATTCAACGTCTATTTTGGATCCCCAATTCACACATTTACTGGAAGCTAATTACCATGGTTTTCCTAAATTTGCATTATACTTAATCCTCTACTCATGCAGCAAGTGTCTCAGTTTCATTTAGTATGGTTTCGGTTCTTATCCAGAAGTGTTTCAGGCTCCTCTAACTATGGCTTCAATTGTTTATTTGACACTTATCTTCTTACACACGGTTATCATGCTGTTGCTCATTCCAGAGCTCTTTCTGCCTATATTTGTTATCTGCAAAATATATTATCTGAAATCACAGGTTTGGACGCTGCAACCTCATACTTGAACTCTATCAAATGAATTTTTCTCAGTTTATATATGTAGTCTAAGCCATGGAAATCATGGAATTGTTCTATTTATATTCTGTTAGAAATCGAGCAGTTTCATGTATATATTTCAAAATATTTTTTTATGCAACGGAACAGACCAAGATTAAACCATTTTAACCCAGCATACTTCAGATCTAATTTGTAAACTACCCATGTCCGGATCTATGACATACATAATCTGAAATTTAGAACGTATATATGAGATCAGATCTCAATATCTTAGCACGGGTCGAACTTCACTAGAGTTGATAATCATGGATTTGAATGTTCTTTGAGCGGCATATGCATCCGACCTCTACAGGTATCCACCGAGATCAATCTTGAATTTTTCTTCTTATTATAGATTTATCTTCTCCAAGACGAATCGCAACTTTTTGGATCCTTGATCAACAGTTGATCTTCGTCCACAATCTTAATGCTTAAATCGCAGCCTTTCTCCTTTTCTTTTAGCGTAGAAGGAATTGCCCAACCACCTTGGGCGTGTGGAGAAGTGGGATGCCCAACTTTTGGGCATTGGACAGAGAGGAGAGGGAGAGGAGGGCATGGAGAGAGGGAGGAGCCTTGAATCTGAATTCTCAATTCATTAACAAACCCTAGGAGATTGCCTTTTAAATAGAGCCTTTCTTTAATTCTAAATCAACCTTCAATCAGGCTTAAAAAGCTAGTCCTTATTACATAAGGATCTTTTTCCTTTTAATTTGATTTTCTTCTCAAAAAAATCAAATCCAATTGAAAAAGCCCATGCCCAACTTGGAAAGCAGAGGGGGCGCCAATTTTTGATGCCCCCATGACTCATTTCATGCATCAAGAGAGGGGGTGCATGCCCTCTCCCTTTCACTCCATGCAAAAAGTAGAGAGGGGGCACGCCCCTCTTTCCATGCTTTCTCAGGGGCGTGGGCCCCTAAAACTTTCCAAAAGAAGAGGGGGCGTGTGCCTTCTCTGGATCTTATCTAGAGTTGGCGTGCACCCACTATCTTTTTCTTTTAATCCATGCCAAATAAGAAAATTGAAGGGAGAAAAATAAGGAAGGCTTGCGCCTCCTAATTGACTTGATTCAATCTTCTTGGGCACCCAATTAAGTGTCCCTCTAAATTCAAATCAAAATGAATTTAGATTAGGTTCAAAACTATAGACTTGATCTAATCCTTATCCAATAAAAAATTCAAGTCCAGAGAAGAATTAGGTTTAACCATGTACTAATATGGTTCTCCTAAACCTAATAGGATTTCATCAAATTCTAATCCAATTGGGACTTCACAAGCTCAATTGGTTAATCCAAGATTAAAATCCTTAATGTGTGACCTCATAGGTTCTATTCTATCTGGTAATGAGATATATTGTGATTCTCATTACAATATCATCGAAACTCCTTTCGATGGGTTAAAATAATTTCAACTCTGTCCATCAAAAATCATCGATCATCAAGATGATGCTCGATGAGTCCCACAATCCATTAATGACACCTAGCAGTATGCAGTGACAATCCAGCAGAATGAGAGTACTGAACATCTACATGCAGTTACCATATGATTCAATCCTTCTATCATGAGTTCTGACTCGACGGAGTCATGAAGAACTCGTCAAACTCCAACATCAGTCATATGTCAGATTGGCTCGATTCGAGTTCACTTGTGAATCCGTGAAAACTCTTTTTCAGTATTCACACTTGCTTTGGCCAAAGACTTCCTGAACTAAGTCTTACGAATTGCATAGGACTTCTCCTTTTCTATCAAGATTAATAAATTCTATCTAGATATATCCTACTCCTAACAGTGAACCTGAAGATACTGAAGCCAACATACACCACAAAAACTCAAATGGCTAAGAGTCTAAGTCTAAGTACAGTCAAACTCAGCAGCTGCACTACGAATAGCCAATGCACCACAAATCAAAGAACCACTCATACCACTGCAATATCGAGAAGATCACTGATGAGTGAGTAGACATCCTAGTAGTTTTTTATGTTAGTCACGCTCAGTGCAAGTTATTCTCTAACAACCACCTATACTTTTACCTCAGTATCTCCACACTACAGACTCGAGACTCATCTGTCCAGAAGAAAGATGATATGTGCATCGATCTAACTAAATCGATCACTATTCTCCGTGATGATCCTCCGATCGAAAGCATTTAGAAATTAACCACTAATAATGTATGTCTCAAATTCTCAATACTTTGAAAATATATAAAATCATTTGTTAATTTTAAAGATAAATCATAAACATATAAAATATGATTAAAAATAAAAAATTACTTTTTATTAATAATAAATATTTTATAAGTATAAATTTATGTCCTGAAATTACAAAATATGTTAGTCAATATTTGACTTCTAGGGTACACATCCAACAAATTCCCACTTGATCTAAAATCAATTGACTAGATACCAAGGATCCGTCTTCTCAAGGTGAGCTTCGATCTTTTATTGACTGAGAGGCTTTATCAATGGGTCTGTTATATTTTGTACGGAGTCGATTGTCTGCACCTTGATGAACTTCTTCTTAAGATATTCACGTATGATGTAGAATCACCGCTCTATATGCTTGGACTTCTGATGAGACCTAGACTCTTTAGCGAGAATTATTGCATCGTTGTTATCGCAATGTAGTGCAATGACATCCGATGGTATCACACACAGCTCCGTAACAAATTTTTTGAACCAAAATACTTCCTTAACAGCTTCAGAGGTAGCAATGTACTCAACTTTCATGGTCGAATCTACAATGATTGGTTACTTGAAACTCTTCCAGCTAACCGATCCATCATTATATAGAAAAATGCATCCCGATGTAGATCTTCTATCATCGACATCAAATATGAAGTTCAAATTAGTGTATCCTTCCACTTTCAGCTCCGATCCTCCATCAAAGATCAAGAATAAATCTTTAGTCCTTCTCAAGTACTTAAGGATATTCTTCATAGCAATCCAGTCCTCTTTGTTTGGATTCGACTAATATCTACTCGTAACACTCACGACAGAGGCTATATCAGGTCATGTACACAGCATGACAAATATGAGACTCCCTATAGCTAAAGATAAGAGATCTTGCTCATGCGTTGAATCTCCTCAGATGTATCAAGACACATCTTTTTAGAGAGATAAATATCATGTCTAAGGGATAAGAGATCCTTCTTGAAGTTTTTCATATTGAACCTCTTCAGCACCTTCTCTATGTATATTTTCTATGAGAGCCCTATCATTCTTTTAGATCTATTTCTATAAACCTTTATACCAAGAATATAGGAAGCTTCTCCTAGATCTTTCATGGAGAATACCTTTGACAACCATACTTTGACCATTGTCAGCATAAGAATATTGTTTCCAATTGGGAGGATGTCATCTACATACAGTACGAAAAATATGACAGTATTTTTACTGATCTTTTTGTACACACACGGCTTCTTCTTATTTTTGATAAAATCAAATGATTTGATTACATCATTAAAATAAGTGTTCCAGCTCTGAGATGCTTGCTTGAGTCCATATATGAATTTTTGCAGCTTGCAGACCCTGCAATCACTATCACTAGATGTGAAACCCATCGACTGCTCTATATAGATATCTTCCTCAAGATATTCATTTAGGAAGATAGTTTTCATATCCATCTGTCAGATTTTATAATCATAATAAGCCGTAACCGTAAGCAGATTCTAGATGGATTTCAGTATGACCACGGATGAAAAGATTTTCTGATAGTCAATGCCTTTGCATTGACTATAATCTTTCGCAACCAGCCTTATCTTATAGGTCTCTACCTTATCATCTGAACTAATTTTTCTTTTATAAATCTATTTATATCCAATAGGTACAATATCTTCAGGTGAATCTACTAAGATCCAAACCTGATTGGAATGCATGGAATCAATTTCTGACTTCATTGCTTCCTTTCACTACTCGGAGTCTACATCTAACATCGCTTCATCATAAATTTTGGGATCATTTCTAATATCCCTATCTTCCATAAGGAACGTTTCCTCTAAATTCTCTGTAATTATACCTAAGTACCTCTCAAGAGGACAGGAGATCCTACTTGATCTACGAGGTAGAGAAGGTACCACATCTACCGGCTCATTACTGAATTCAGGTTCTTGGACTCAATGCTCTTCAGAGACCTTCTCTTCGAGCTTAATCTTTTTCCCACTACTTTCATCTTGGATAAACTCTTTTTTCAAGAAGACAGCATGATGGCTCACAATCATATTGTGATCCTCTGGAAGATAAAAATAGTATCACATGAATTCCTTAGGATATTCTATAAAACAAACCCTAAATAACCTAGCCTCTAACTTGTCTGCCTGCTATCGTTTGACATAGACTGAACATCTCCAAATCTTGAGGTAACCAAGAATAGGCTTCTTACCATGTCATAACTTGTATGGTGTGGTAAGAACGAATTTAGAGAGAACTCTATTCAAAAGATGAATAGCAGGAAGCAACATATGACCCCAAAGAAAAATAGAAAGATCTGTGAAGCTCATCATGGGTCGAACCATTCTAATAGGGTCCGATTCTTCTTTTTGGATACTCCGTTGAGTTGAGGCATCCCTGGAGGTGTCCACTGTAAGACTATATCATTATCTTTGAGATAGGTCTGAAATTTTTCACTCAGATATTCTCCTCTTCGATCTGATCGAAGAATCTTTATGGATTTTTCGATCTACTTCTTTATTTCACATATGAACTCTTTGAACTTTTCAAAGGCCTCATACCTGTGTCGCATCAATATACAAAACCATATCGTGAGTAATCATCGATAAAGATTATGAAGTAGAGATAGCCATCCCTAGTCAGTATGTTAAATGGATCACATACATCAGTGTACACCAGGGCTAATATCTCAGTGGTCCTTTCTTCGTGTCCTATAAAAGACAGCTTGGCCATCTTTCTTTGAAGACAGAACTCACAAACTAAATAAGACTTGAAAGTTAATGGCCCGAGAAGACCATCTTTCTCTAGTTTGTTAAATCTGTCCTCTCCTATATGGCCTGACCTAAGGTGCCATGGATATTTTTGACTAATCCTATCTCTAGGTCTCTTAGATCCTATGGTATTCACTACTTGCTTATTAATGTTAACACTCGCATCCACATGTAAATGATAAAGTCCATCAATCAAAAAGGTACATGCAACAACTTTATTTTCAAAATAAATTGTACACAAGTCTTTCTTAAAATAAAAATTATAATTATCCTATGCTAGCATAGATACAGAAATCAAATTTTTACTGGCTATAGATACATAATAACAATCTTTCAAAAGCAAACTAAATCCTAACGATAGTCACAGAGAGTAGATCCCAATGGTCACAGTAGTAACTCTTGCCCCATTATTGACTCAAAGAGTTATTTCACCTTCTCTCAGCCATCTAATTTTTTCTAGATTCTGTATAGAAGTGCATAAGTGAGCACTCGAACCAAAATCTAAAATCCAACTAGAAGAAGAGGAAAATATTAGATTAGTTTCTATAACGAGCAAATCAGACAGACCTTCAAAAGGTATGTCCTTCTACTTATTCTTCATACTTATCAAGTACGTAAGACAGTTCCTTCTCCAGTGGCCTTTGATATTATGGTGGAAATACTTTTTCTTGTCGTTGGCCTTCTTTGCAACCTCCTTCTTCGGCCCGCTCTCAGTCCTCTGCTTCCTCGCAGGCTTCTTCTTCTTTTTTCAAGTAGATTTTCTCTTGAAGGAAGTCTGCTCCATAGTAAGAACCGTGCCCCTTGAACTTTTCAAGGTGCCCTCAACTGTCACCAATATATGCAACAACTCGAACAAGGTGCTATCAATCTTATTCATATGGTGGTTTATGATAAACTACCCATACGAATCAGGAAGAAATTGTAGGATCAGATCTACCTGCAATTCTTTATCCATAGTCATCCCAAGCTTCTGAAGTTCTTCAATATCCTTAATCATTATCAAACAATGATCATTGACGAACTGCCCATCATATATTTTCACTATGAAAAATCTCTGTGAGACTTCAAAGCAAGCCGCGCGACTCTACTCACCGTATAACTCTTGCAAGTGAGTCAGTATATCCTTGGCAGTCTTTATATCTTCATACTGGTGCTAAAGATCAGTGGACATGGATGCGAGAATGTAGCATCTAGCCTTATTATCTTCATCCATCTACTTTTCAAGTGCAGCTTGTTGATCAAGGGATGAACGAGCCAGTAACACAGGTATATCTTGATCGGGGACATGGGTCAACTTCTCGAAACTAAGAATAATTCTCAAAGTTTCTAAGCCAATCTTTATAATTTATCCTGATCAACTTATTGGTGTCAAGGATACGGACTAGAGGGTTGGAACTCAATATGGTTATCTATAGAAAGAATAGTTTCTAATTAGATATTTGTACTTAATAAATATTTATTCTAAAAATTTTAAAAAAATAAATAAGGCTCCTACTATTTTCTTCTAGTCTCTCACACTCTTCGGATGGAGAAACAAAAATCTATATGCTATCAGTTTTTAGTGAATACTGCGGTCCCACTGATCTACACGCATCTCATCTAACAGTTATTGGTGACGTACAAATCAATGAGTGGACAATACCTTATCCATTACTTCACTAAACAAGATGCAGCAGGTTTGGTCTCTAAATCCTGTAGCCTCATCTAACAGTTATTGGTATATTTTTTAGTTAAGTCAGATCCATCATTCATCAGTGGATGTAAAGCCATCATTGGGTCTCTCTCCTAACAGTTATTGGATCCAACCCCATCTCTATCTGAGACATCCAATGCTAATGGAGTGATTATATCTTCTGATGCAACTGAATCACTGTGATCAGTCGAGAACAATCGACGTCAGAAAGGCACCCGCATCTCTACAATAGTGGAAGACTGCTACACTTAATATTTAATAAGAAAATTTAAGTTCAGATCTTATCTAATTCAGTACATCTGATGTCTGACTGATCAGGTTCAGATCAACATAATCTTTTGTCTAACTAACATAGTCAGCATGGGTGAACACGAATGATCAAGCAACTTTATTCAATCCTTAATCGACCAAATTGATCAGTTAAGTGAAATCAATGGGAGGCGACTCAATGCTTGCCTTAGACACCAACTGAATTGGCCAGATAAGCATGGTTCCAATCAAAAATCATCGATCGAGACTTGCTTTAAACACCAATTGATCAATTAAAATCGAACAGATCAGCCTAGCAACTCGAGCTGGGACCACTGAGCCAAATTAAATTTTGAGTCAATCAATTCACATCAAATATAAATTGATATGATCAACTACAACTAAAATCGACTTTGAGCTCCTTTAACCTAATCCTAACCAACCATTGATTAGGTTCGATCAACTACTCAAAATTGATAATGAGTTCTAACCTGATCTAATCAATAACCCTAATTATTGTCAATCATAAGATCCAATTATTCAACCCATACTATCATGCATAAACATAAAATTTAAATTTTAAAAATAATTTTTAGATTATTTTTCATTGCATCAATTAGTAGTTTATGATCTCAAAATATTTTCAGATCTAAACCTAAAGTCATATATCTCATATATGCTGTTTTAGATCTAAAATTTATAAAATATATATCACATATATAATTTTTAGATCTAAAACTAACATGACACATATCTCATACATGCATAATCAGATCTAAAATTATGATTAAAATATTTTAAAATATTTTTTTAAAAAATCTTTCACATCGTACTAGGATAATCTTTTCAATATAGGAGGTTAATCCTATATCAGGATAATTTTACATCAGTCTGATATGAACTTTAATCATTTTAATTTTAGATCTAACATTAATGAAGATACATCATATACATCTAATTTTAGATCTAAAAGATTGATTTATATAGTTCAAAAATTATTTTTAAAATTGATCAATCTTATGCTAGAATAACCTTTTCAATATAAGAGGTTAACCCTATATCAGGACAATCTTATATCAACACACGATTGATTTTAATCCATTCAAACTTTTAAATCTAAATCAAAAATTAGATATATGCATGTCAAGAAAACTTATGGCTCTGATATCACTGTTAGAAATCAGAAAGTTTCATGCATATATTTCAAAATATTTTTGGATACAGTGGAAGAAATCTAGATTAAACCATTTTAACCTAGCATGCATCAGATCTAATCTGTAAAGTACCCATGCTCGGATCTATGACATACATAATCTGAAATTTAGAACATGCATATGAGATCAGATCTCAATACCTTAGCATGGGTCAAATTTCACCGCAGTTGATGATCGTGGATTTGAAGGTTTCTTGAGCCGCACATACACCCGGCCTCTACAGGTATCCACCAGGATCACTCTTGAATCTTTCTTCTCATTGTAGATTCATCTTCTCCAAGATGAATCATTGCCTTTTGGATCCTTGATCAATGGTTGATCTTTGTCCGCAATCTCAATGCTTGAATCGTAGTCTTTCTCTTTTTCTTTTGGCGTAGAAGGAATTGCCCAACCATCTTGGGTGTGTGGAGAAGTGGGACACCCACCCTTTGGACATTAGACAAAGAGGAGAGGGAGAGGAGGGCATGGAGACAAGGAGGGGCCTTGAATCTAAATTCTCAATTTGTTAGCGAACCCTAAGAGACTGCCTCTTAAACAGAGCCTTTCTTTGATTTCAAATCAAACTCCAATCAGGCTTAAAAGATTAGTTCTTATCACATAAGGATCCTTTTCCTTTTAATTTGATTTACTTTCCAAAAAAATCAAACCCAACATGGACAGCTGACTCATCTCATGCATCAAAAGAGGGGACACATGCCCTCTCTCTTTCTCTCCATGCAAAAAGCAGGGAGGAGGTGTGCCCCTCTCTTTCTTCATGCTTTCTCAGGGGGCATGCACCCCTGAAACTTTCCAAAAGAAGAGGATGTTAGATGTGTACCTTATAAGCCAATCTTGGCTGACACATACTTTTTTTTAGGATATATTTTTGTACTTGACGGATAGTTTTTATTATCAATCATGTTGTATGTGTTCATGATTTGTTCTAAAAATTAACAAAGATGATTTTGTATATTCTCAAAATATTAAAAATTTGAGACATATATTATTAGTGGTTAATTTTTAAATATTTTTTATCGTAAGATCATCACGGAGGATAGTGATCGATCTCGTTAAGATCGATGTACGGATCACCTTCCTTCTGGACAGATGAATCTCGAGTATGCAGTGTGGAGATATTGGGATGAGAGTGCAGGTGGTTGTTAGAGAACAATTTGCACTAAACATGACCAACATGAGAAATCATTTAGATGTTTACTCACTCGTCAGTGATTTTCTCGATGTTGCAGTAGTGTGACTGGTCCTTTGACCTGCGGTATGTTGGCTATTCATAGCGAGGCTACTTAGTTAGACTGCATATTTTTTTGATTCCTAGCTATTCGGATCTTTGTTATGTATGTTGGCTATTGTAGGTTCAGATTCGTTGTTTAAGTAGGATGCACCTAGATAGAATCTATCAATCTTGGTAGAAAAAGAGTAGTCCTATGCGATTCACGAGACTGAGTTCAGAAAATCTCTAGCTAGAATAAGTATGAATACTGAAAAAGAGTTTCTATGAAATTCATAAATAAACTCGAATCGAGCCAATCAGCATATAACTGATGATGGGATTTGACGAGTTCTCCATGATCTCCGTCTAGTGGAGACTCACGATACAAAGACTGTATCACATGGTAACTGTACCTAGAGATTTATTTTTTATTCTGCTGGGTTACCACTACATGTTGTTAGACGTCACTGGTAGATCGTCAAAACTCACTAGAATCATTTTCGGATCAATGATCTTTGTTGGATTGAGTTGAAATCATTCCAGTCGATCGAAAAGAGTTTTGATGATATTATGATAGAGATCACGGTATGTCTTACTACCAGACAGAATAGAATCTGAGGGGTCATACACAAAAGGAGCATGACTTGATTAATAGTTTGGATCATATTCGAATTATCAATTGGATTAATAGTTTGAATTTGAAAACTGCTAATTTAAAAGTATTAAAGATGTGGCAACTTTTAATTGTTAGCAGAGAAACTTAATTACAAATGTTGTAATTTAATTGAGCCTAACTAAATTATGGATCAAGTCTTAATTAATTTAAATCAAATTTAATTTAATTTAATTTAATTTAAGACTGATTAGATTCAATTATCTAAATTATATTTGAATTTCAATCCTAATTGGATCAGATTTGACAGTCTTTCGAATTTAATTCGATTTGGGCTCAATTTGAACTCAATTTAGATCCACTTTAAACCAAATTGATCGTAACCACCTAAGACCAAGTTTCCTAAGATTCTCTCTTTACTTGGCCGACCAGAAGTGGGATGGGGCGGTGATTTTCTCGCTGCTTCTCTTGGCATGCGTGTGAAAGAAGGGGGCGCCAGCCACCTCTCTAGGACCCCTTGATTAAGATTAATTCCTAATATGAATTCAAATCAATTAGAGATCAGATCTTATCAGATTAAGAGTTTGTTATGGCATGGAACATCTTGTTTTGTGTGACAAAATAAGGAGAAGAAAAAAGGGTGTGCGATATTTTTTCTGCCTTGCCGTAACCACATCTTAACGCCCCCTCCTCATGATCTCCAAGCTCCATATCATGATCAGATTAGATTTGATCCTTATCTAGTTGTGGTGTGGAATAGGTTGGGAGTTAGGGTTGTTGTGCGACAAAAAAATAAAAAAGAGTGGTGGTGGCATGCGTTAAGAAGTTAGCGCAACTTCTTTCTTGCCGCCTCTCCCATCTCATTGCTCTCCTCCTTTCTTCCCTACACCTCCACGCCCCATCTCCACGCCCTATGATCTAATTAGATCAGATCTAAGAGAGAGTTTAGAGAGAGAGAAAGAGGAGAAGAAAGGTTCTTCTTCTCTTCTTAGTGGTTTGGTTCAGATCCCATCAGATTTGCGTGAAAGGGTTCGTGCAGCATTCGTCTTCTTCGAGATCTAGAAAAAGAAGATCCAGATCCAAGTGAGGAGCAAGACCTGTAAGGTGCTAACATATCAATAATCTCGATACTTTAATCAGACATCTTCGTGTGAATACTAGCAGAGGTCGGGTGCTTGCACGGCTATGACTGGAACCCTGAATATCCACAGGTTTCGAAGGTATGGAGATCATATCTCCAGTTTACTTTATTAATCTTTTATTTTTTATTTCAAATTTTAGATTTTGATGACATATTCATATCAAGATCCAGTGTGTGGTTTTTAGATCTGATCTGATGTATTTTTAAATTAAAAATATTTTAATTTAATTTACTTTCGCTACATATAATCTATTTTATGTTAAAAAATTTTAAAACTACACATATGAAATCATCTCAATTTTTAAGAGTGGTATCAGAGCCACGGATTTTGATATGAATACAAAACCACTCAAATCTGAAATATGATTTGCAAAAATCAGATCTAAAGACTAGTTAATGGTTGACATTGTTCTGACAAATTATTTTCTGAGAACGATATAGAACATTAATTAATGGTAGATCTGAAAATTTCTATATATTGTAATGTGATTATAGGATTGTTTTGGATCTGAAATTTTTTCAGATCTGAAATAAATCATGAGTGGTTTAAATCTAAAATTAGTTTCAGATCTAAATTTATTAATTAAGATTTAATTTAGATCTAATATGGTTGCTAAAATTATTTCATATATGTGATATATGATTGCATGCATAGATTTGAATTATTATTCATATGTGTGTCATGTGAAAGATAATTAGATCTGAATTTTAATTGATTACATATGTAATATGTTAGATTAATATCTTAGTAGCCTAGTAATCAAATTGGAATAATCACCATGATCATCTAATCATAAGAGGAAACAAGGATTAAAATCTTTCTATTGTCTATTCGATGGGTTCTCTTATGACGTGTAGGGATGCTGATTGTGATATTTCTCATGAAGAAGAACCACGAATGAAAAGTTATATATGATATATGTTTTGGATCTGATTATGCATGTGTTTTTATATGTTTTAGATCAGTATATGATATATATGATATATAGTTTTTGACACATGATCTAAAACTTAATTTTTACAAAATCCTAAAACCAAAATCCTAGGTTCTGTTTGCATGAAATCCTAAAATTGTGGCTGGCATGCTTGTGGAGTTGACTCGATTCTTGTTAGGGTCGACTCGAGTGCCTGACGAGTCGACTCATTTTTGCTGGAGTCAACTCAAGATCCTAGAGGGTTGGCTCATTTGCAGATGAGCCGACTCAATTCTACAGGTCGTACCCTACAGTTTTCTGTTCATCACAATTGAGTTGACTCAGTCTCAGAGTCGAGCCAACTCACTGTGACGAGTCAACTCGAGTTCCAGGATGAGTCGACTCAAATTTGCAGACTAAAAATTATATGAGATATAATTTTAATTAATTTATATTAAAAATTATTTTAACATCTAAACTAAATCCATGTTCATAATGCACTTAATTGAGAATTAAGAATTAAAATTAAAAAATCTAAAATTATGAATTTAAGATTTAAATTTTAATAGATAAAATATGAGGTTCAGATATGGATCGAACAAATTAAGCCTAGAGACTAAACTACAACTAAGGTCATTGATTAGATCAGGTTAGAATTCTTTTCGATTTTGAGCAGTGGATCAAACCTAATCAAAAATTAGTTGGAATTAGATCAAAAAGGCTCAAAATTGAGTTTAGTTGTAGTTGGTCAAATTGATTTATATGTGATGTGAATTGATTAAATCAAGATTGAATTTAGCTCAGTGGTCTGAGCCTGAGTAACTAGGCTGACCTGTTTGATTCTAATAGACCAATTGGTGTCTAAAGTAAGTTTGACAGCTCGATCGATGATTTTTAATTGAAAGCATGCTTATCTGACCATTTCGATGGCATCTAAGGCAAACATTGACATACTCTCCCACCAATCTCACTTATCTGATCAATTTGATTGATTAGAAATTGAATAAAGCTGCTTGATCATTCATGTTCATCCATACGACTAGGTTGGTCAGACATGAGATATACTGATCTAAACCAGATCAGTCATCTACATCAGATGTATGTGACTATTAAAATAGACCTAAACCTAAATCACCTCACTAAATATTAAGTCTAACTATCTTCGATCGTTGTAAAGATGTGGGTGCCTTTTCTGACGTTGGTTATTCTTGACTGATCACAGTGGTTCGGTTGTATCGAAAAGATACAACCACTCTATTAGCATTAGATACCCCAGGATAAAGATGGAGTTGGATCCAATAACTGTTAGGTGAGAGATCCAATGATGGCTATGCGTCCTCTAGTGAATAGTGGGTCAGACTTAACTAAGGAGTGTGGTCAATAACTGTTAGGTGAGCTTACGTGACTTAGAGACCAAATCGCTGCAATATGCTTAGAGAAGTATCTAGATAAAGAATGTCTACACATTGATGTACATGTCATCAATTACTATTAGGTGAGGTGTCAGACATCAGTGGGACCGTGCATTAACTAGAAGCACAATTGTTGCATATAGGTTTCTATTTCTCCATCCAAAGAGTGTGAGAGACTCAAAAAATTAATGAGAGCTTTTGTTTATTTTTAAAGTCTCTAGAATAAATTTTTACAGAAACAATCATCTAATTAAATTTTTACTCTTTACGGTTCATTGTGCCAGCTTCCAATCCTCCAACTCGAATCCTAGATATCAACCACTTAATCAAAATCAATTACATATTGTGGCTCAAAAATCTAAAAATAATTTTTGATTTTTGAAAAATTAAGCCATGTTCTTGATCAGATTATCCCTATGTCATCAGCTTGTCCAATCCATAGTCAACGAGCTATACTTGATAAATGACTGAACAATGACAATGAAGTTAAGTGCTATAAATTGGAGTCCATATTTGATGAACTCCAATGCATGCATAAAGATATGTAATCTACCAACAACTTGCTCACTCATCTACAACAGTTGTGGATGATCAAAGTCGTACGGTGTATGAGATGCGTGATGGACAGTTTGTCCATGATCACTGTTTGACAATGATCAAGAATGTTAAGGAGCTTGAGAAGCTTGACATAACCATGCACAAGGAATTGCTAGTTAATTTGATCCTACAATCCCTTCTTGTTTCGTATGGGTAGTTTGTGAAACTACCATATGAATAATCATTATAGCATCTTATCTGAATTGATCGATATGTTGATAATTAAGGGACCTTAAAAAGTTCAGATGTACATATCTGAAGAGCCTAAAGAAATAAGGACACATCTTTTGAAGGCACGTCGAAATTACTCAAAACTCATCTTACGATTTTCTCTTCTCCCAGTTGAGTATTAGACTCTAGTGCATATTCATGCACTTCAGTATAGGGTCAAAGAAAAGGTAGAGGGCTGAGGGAAGGTAAAGCAATCCTTCAAGTCGGCAATGGCACAAGAGTTGCACTAAGACCATGGGTACTTAACCTCTGTGACTACCATTTGGATCATTTGCATGGTAATGTATCTGTGAACTTATTTGAGCAAACAGTGAATGTCATTGGGTCTGAGAGATCTAAAAATCAAATAAACCAAGTATGTAGATGGTACCTTAGGCTAGATCATATAGGAGAAAAAATGATTTACCGATTGAAGAAATATAGATATTTCGGCTCATTGACTATTGAGTCATATCTAGTCGGTGAATCATTTCTTTAAGGATAAATGATCAAACTGCCCTTTGTGGGACAAGAGGATAGGACCTCTAAGATACTTATCCTGGTACACATGTGATGTGTGCGGCCCTTTTGATGAGCCAGACAAGGGAGTCTATCTCTACTTCATTATCTTTACCAATGATCAGCTATGTTATAGATATATATATATGAGATATAAATCTAAAGTCCTTGAAAGGTTCAAAGAATTCAAATGCAAAGTAGAGAAGTAAACTAAAAAAATCATAAAGATACTTCGGTTGGATCGCGGATGCAATACCAAATAATTTTTTTTTTGATTTTTTTAAGAAAATGATATAGTTTCATGATAGAATCCTTCTTGTACACCTCAGCTGAATAGGATATTTGAGAAGAGAAATGGCACTATATAAGATATGGCCCGGACCATCATGAACATTATTGATTTAACCTTTATTTCTTTAGGGACATACTTTGCCTTCTAAAATTTGAATAAGGTTCTCTCTAAAACTGTTCCTACCATACTATATGAGATATGACATGGCAGACAAGTTAGAGACTAGGTCTATAAGAGCTTGTTCCATAGGGATCTTAAATAGTTTAGGATACTACTTTATCTTCTCAAAGGATCATAATGTGATTGTGAGCTATCATGTCGTCTTCTTGAAAAATAATTTATCCAGGATAGAGACAGTGGGAGGATAAGCTTGAAGAAAGAGTTTCTGAAGAGCAACAAGTCATAAAATCTATAGAATCTATTCATGATGAACCAGTTCATGTAGTACCTCCTCCATCTCGTATATCTAGCAAGATCTTCCATCCTTCTAAGAGATATTTGGCATTCTTACAGAGGATTCAGAGAAAGTATTTTTTGTGGGAGATAGAAAATATAGAGATGATCCTAAAATCTATAATGAGATGACGCTGGACGTCGACCCCGAGAACTAAAAGTGTAGATAGCCCTCCTGAATGGATATCTTGAAAAGATATGTATTTGGAGCGGTCTATAGATTTCACTTCCTATGATAGAGATCATACTGCAAAGATCCATTTATGGATTTATGCAAACGTCTCAAAGTTGGAATACTCATTTCAATGTTGTGATCAAATTGCTTAATTTCATCAAAAATGAGAAAAAATTATGTGGTTACATGAAGATCAGTGGGAGTGTCTCATGCTGAGATCGGTTAAAGTGTGGTTGTATATAAAATTTTTATGAAAGACTTAAGACAAGCATCCTATATTCTGGAAATAAAAGTCTTTATAGAGATAGATCCAATAGAATATTTGGATTTTCACAGAGAAGTATATAGAAGAGGTGCTGAAAGGGTTCAGCATACAAACCTCCAAGAGGGGTCTACCCTCTTGGGCATAAGTGTATGCCATGCTATGTACTCATTTTGATATATCTCTTACTATGAGGGTCACAAGCAGATATCAGTCGAATCCAGACTAGGAGCATTGGATTATTGTAAAAATATCCCTAAGTACTTGAGAAGCACTAAGGTCTTATTCCAGATCTTTTGTAAAGGGTCAGAGCTAAAAGTGGGAGGATACATTAATGCTGATGGTAAAATATCTATATCAGTATGTATTCTTGAATTATATTAGTTCGGTATGTTGGAAGAATTTCAAGCAACCGACCAATGGAAGTTGAGAATGCTATAGATGTGCAGGATGCTTTCTAGTTCTTATGATAGTTGCAGAACTGGATATCAAACTATCGGATACCATGACACTATATTGCAAAGATGATGGCCTCATAATCCTCGCTGAGAAGTCAAGATCTCATCAAAAATTCGAGCACATAAAATAGGGATATACATGATTATCTCGAGTAGAAATATATGGATATGCAAAGAGTAGACTCCACATAAAATGTCGAAGACCCAAGTCACTTAGCCAGCCAAAGATCGAAGCTTGTCTTGACCTGAAGGGACTTAGGTGTATAACAAATTGGCTTTAGTGCACGTAAAAATTTTTTAGATGTATGTCCTAGAAGCTAATCTTGACTGATGCATACTTTTCTCTAGAATATATTTTTCTACTTGACTGGCAGTTTTTATTATCAATCATGTTATATGTATCTATGATTTGTCATAAAAATTAACAAAGATGATTTTGTATATTCTCAAGGTATTGAGAATTTGAGACATACATTATTAGTGGTTAATTTTTAAATACTTTCAATCATAGGATTATTATAGAGGACAGTGATTAATCTCGTTAAGATCGATGTACAGATCACCTCCTTTCTGAATAGATGAGTCTCGAGTCTGTAGTGTGGAGATATTGGGATGAGAGTGCAGTTGGTTGTTAGAGAACAACTTGCACTGAATGTAACCAACATAAAAAATCACTTGGATGTCTACTCACTCATCAGTAATTTTCTCGATGCTGTAGTGGTGTGACTGATCTTTTAACTTATAGTGTATTGGCTATTCGCAGCAAGGCTACTTAGTTTGACTATATATTTTCTTGATCCCAAGCCACATAGGTCCTTACTGTGTATATTGACTATTGTAGGTTCAGATTCACTATTTGAGTAGGATGCATTAGGATGAAATCTATCAACTTTGGTAGAAAAAGAGTAGTCCTACGCGATTCGCAAAACTAAATTTAGAAAATCTTTGACCAGAGTAAGTATGAATACTGAAAAAGAGTTTCTATGAGATTTACAAATAAACTCAAATTGAGCCAATCTAACATATGACTGACGATGAAATTTGACAAGTTCTCCATAACTTCCGTCTAGTCGGAACTCACGATAAAAGAACTGTATCACACGATAACTGCATCTAGGGGTTCATTTTTTTATTCTACTGGGTTGCCACTATATATTGCTAAACGTCACTGGTAGATCATGAAAACTCACTAAGATCATTTTTGGATCAACGATCCTTATTGGATTGAGTTGGAATCATTCTAGCCCATCGAAAAGAGTTTCGATGATATTATGATGGAGATCACGATATATCTCACTACCAGACATAATAGAATCTAAGGGATCACATACAAAAAGAGCATGACCTGATCAACGACTTGGATCATATTCAAATTATCAATTGGATTGATGGCTTTTAAATTTGATAACTGCTAATTTGAAAGTGTTACAGATGTAGCAACTGCTAATTATTAGCAGAGGGACATAATTATAAATATTATAATTTAATTAGATTTAATTAAATTATGAATCAAATCCTAATTAATTTTAATTTAATTTAATTTAATTAGATTTGATTTAATTTAAAGCTAATTGGATTCAATTATCCAAATCGAATTTGGATTTCAATCCTGATTGGATCAGGTTTGACAACCTTTCGAATTTGATTCGATTTGAGCTCAATTTGAATTCGATTTGGATCCAGTTTGAACCAAATTAATCCTAACCACCTGAGCCCAGATTTTTTGAGATTTTATCTCTACTTGGCTGACTAGAAGTGGGATGGGATGGTGATTTTCTTGCTGCTTCTCTTGGCATGCACGTGAAAGGAGAGGGGGTGCCAATAGTTGGTGCCCCACCTCTTTGAGACTCCTTCTTGATTAAGATTAATTTCTAATTTAAATTCAAATCAATTAGGGATCAGATCTTATCAGACTAGGAGTTTGTTATGGCATGGAATATCTTGTTTTGTGCAACAAAATAAGGAGAAGAAAAAAGGGCGTGTAGTATTTTTTCTACCTTGCCGCTAACCACATCATAATGCCCTCTCCTCATGATCTCCATGCTTCATATCATGATCAGATTAGATCTGATCCTTATCCAGTTGTGGCATGGAATAGGTTGGGAGTTAGGATTTTTGTGCAACAAAAAAATAAAAAGGAACAGTGGTGGCGTGCGTCAGGAAGTTAGCGCAACTTCTTTCTTGCCGCCTCTCCCATCTCATTGCTCTCCTCCTTTCTTCCCTACGCCTCCATACCCTATCTCCATGCCCTATGATCTGATTAGATCAAATTTGAGAAAGAGAGTTTAGAGAGAGAGAGGAAGAGGAGAAGAAAGGTTCTTCTTCTCTTCTTGGTGGTCCGATTCAAATCCTGTCAGATCTACGCGAAAGAGTCGGCAGCGTTCGTCTTCTTCGAGATCTAGAAGAAGAGGATCCAGATCCAAATGAGAAGCGACACCTGTAAGGTGTTAATACATCGGTTGCCTAGATGCTTTGATCAGACTTCTCCATATGGATACCAGTAGAGGTTGGATGCTTGTGCGGCTACGACTGGAACCTTGGATATCCGCAGGATCCGAAGGTATGGAGATTAAATCTCCAGTTTACTTTATTAGCTTTTCATTTTTAATTTCAAATTTTAGATTTTAATGACGTGTTCGTGTCAAGATCCGGTGCATGATTTTTAGATCTGATCTGGCATATATTTAAATTAAAAATATTTTAATTTAATTTACTTTCACTGCGTATAATCTATTTTATATTGAAAAATTTTAAAACTATATTTTTGAAACCACCTCAATTTCTAACAGAGGAGGCATGCACCTCCTCTAGATCTCATCCAGAGTTGGCGTGCGCCCCACCATCTTTTCTTTTTAATCCATGCCAAACAAAAAAAATTCAAGGGAGAAAATAAGGAAGGTTTATGCCTCCTAATTGGCTTGATCCAATCCTCTTGAGTGTCCAATTAGGTGCTCCTCTAAATTCAAATTAAAATAGATTTAGATTAGGTTCAAAGTTATAGATTTGATCTTATCCTTATCCAATAAGGAATCTAAGTCCAGAGAAGAATTGTGTTTAACCATGTGCTAGCATGATTCTCCTAAACTCAATAAGATTTCACCAAATCCTAATCTAATTAAAACTTCATAAGTCCAACTGGTTAATCCAAGATTAAAATCCTTAATATGTGATCCCATAGGTTCTATTCTGTCTGGTAATGAGATATATTATGATCCTCATCACAATATCATCGAAACTCTTTTCGATGGGTTGGAACAATTTCAACTCTATCCATCGATAGCCATCAATCATCAAGACCATGCTCGACGAGTTCCACAATCCACCAGTGACACCTAATAGTATGTAATGGTAATCCAGCAGAATGGAAGTATTGAATTTCTAAGTGCAGTTACTGTGTAATTCAGTCATTCTATCGTGAGGCCCGACTAGACAGAGATCATGAAAAACTCGTCAAACCCCAACGTCAGTCATATGCCAAATTGGCTCGACTCGAGTTCACTTGTGAATTCCGTAAAAAAAAATTTTCAGTATTCATAGTTGTTTTAATCAAAGACTTTCTGAACTAAGTCTCGCGAATCGCACAAGACTTCTCTTTTTCTACCAAGGTCGATAGATCTTATTTAGATACATCCTACTTCTAATAGTAAATCTGAACCCACTAAAGCGAACATACACCGTAAAGACTTAAATGGCTAAGTGTCTAAGTTTAAGTGCAGTCAAATTTAGTAGTCTCACTACGAATAGCCAATGCACCGTAGATCAAAAGACCACTCATACTACTGCAGTATCGAGAAAGCCACTGATGAGTGAGTAGACATCCAAGTAGTTTTTCGTGTTGGTCACGCTTAGTGCAAGTTGTTCTCTAACGACCATCTACACTTTCACCCCAATGTCTTCGTACTACAAACTCGAGACTCATCTATCCGAAAGAGAGGTGATCCATATATCGATCTAACTGGATCAATTACTGTCTTCCGTGATGATCCTCCGATCGAAAGTATTTAGAAATTAACTACTAATAATGTATGTCTCAAATTCTCAACACTTGGAGAATATACAAAATCATCTGTTAATTTCAATGACAAATCATGGACACATAAAATATGATTGAAAATAAAAAATTATTTTTTATTAATAATAAATATTATATATATATAAATATATATTCTGAAATTATAAAATATGTTCGTCAATAATTAATTTATAGGACGCACATCCAATATATTTTTCATAGATGATTTTAATATTTGATACCCTACAGCATGCTTGCTTTACTTCATACACACACACACCCCCCTATACTCAACATAGAAGACTACAGGTTCTGCATTGGAATATTGACTTCGTACATACTTCGCTGCTGTTATCAACATTTACAACCAGCTCTAACGTCACTCCTTTATTTGCTATTTCATGACTCATATTTCTGTAATCATACAAATGTTCATTTTGTTTATTGGGCCTGTTTCCTTTTCTCCTGGTTTCTTCTTTACGTTGCTCCTGCATGTATTTTGATCGCGGGACGTTTTGATCCTTTACATACTTTCTTGTGTAATTAGCCACTCACACTTGTATTCTTTCTATTTTATTAATATATAGTTATTGACACCACTGTTTACCAAAAAAAAAAAAATGTTTCTTATATATATATTTTCAATCCATCTTCTGTAACTCAATACGGAAGAACTATACTTTTTTCATTTAACAAGAGAATAATATAATGCTTGTTTCATAAGCGTGTGCGCGCGTGTGCAGAAAAATATTTTTATCTGATATACTTTTTATCTATAAAACGATCCTAGTTAAATGAGTTGAGAAATTAATCATGAGCTGGTAATGATGATTGCTTATCATATATTTCTTTTCGGTACATGTGATAATAAATTTCTTTGATAAAAATATTGGACAGAGACACATGCAATGTCCGTGAGCCTCTTATCAATTCCCCTGCATGCAATGCAAGGGAGCTATTATGGCCAACTTCGCTGCATGTTTACGCCTACCAATCATGACAACTTTATAAAAAATCATCCACTCGTCGTCTGCAAAACACGAGACAATCCTTTTTAGAATGCTTGAGTTAACGTGCGTTGTTGAAAAGTGAAAAGGTAATCACCTACCTATGCTTGTATGGCTCACGTCATGCCCAACTAATGCTAATGGTACCAATCAAATGTTTCATAGGATACAAATATGTGATGCTTGTTAAGAATTAAGATATTCAAGAAGAATGCAATTGCGTAGCAGCTTGTTGGCTGAGAAGTAGTTAATAAGTTTCATCATGATTTATAATAAATAATTTTTCACCGTCCATTCAAGAAAATCTATAAATCATATTTTACACACTATTGCATAAGCTAGTGATAAGCATGCCGCATAGCATTTGTCGTCAGTGGATTAAATGTTTGGTGACGAAATTTATGCTTCACTTTTTCTCTAAGTGGAGCTCTTAACACGCATGGTCCATAAAGTTACGCGGTTTTGATTTGGAGTACAAATATTGGTGGTACATGTTGTTCGTGGAAAAGCCGCGCTGGTGTGATTCTTTTTTTTTCCTTTTTTTGGTACAGAAGCCGCGCAGGTAATTGGAAAAGCAAAGAGAGCACAATTTTTACATTGGTGGTGGAAAAAAAAAAAAGAACGGACGGCCTATCGAAAGAGATCACTTTGACCTTTTCCATTTCTTTCAATACTCAATGTTGTGCTTTAGCCTCATCTAGATGCCAAGCTCACGAGGTCTCACTAGAGAGATGGGTTTTCCTATTGTCTCAACTGAGGGGACTCGATCGATGTGAGGGAAGCTGCGACCCGTTCGGTCCAAGGAAACATTTTTTTTTTTTTTAGGAATCAACTTCCTAGAAAATAAGTAAAATAATTATTATATTCTTAATAAATATAACATCATGTTTTTGTATTCCCAAACTTTACATAAATAAAAATATTATATTATATTAATATTAATATTATAATATTATAATATAATATGGATCATAATAATTCATTATATTAATATAATACTAATATATATATGTATTAATATTATATTAATATAATATTAATATATTAATATAAATACTATATTAATATTAATAAAAATATTATACTAGTATAAGTATTAAAATAATTTTAATATATCATAAATATTAGAATATATATTAATATAAATATTAGGATAATATTAATATTATATTATATTAATCTTGTAAGGAGGAGAAAATAGATATCTTGGTATAGATTACTATTTAGTATTTCATCTTAACCATCCATTGATATTTTGTAGAATTTCAGATATAAATTTTAAAGAGATATTTTTGGAAATAAAAAAATACCATCAATTTTCATCTCATAAGAAGTCCCAAAGCTCATCTCTTTCATGAATTTTCATTTTTTATGAAATATAAAAATATTTTTTCACGAGAAGAGTTTTTTCTATTCTCTCTTCTCTTAAATCTCAAATCAAATAAGAGGTCACCTCTCCACTTTTTAGGAATTGTCTCTTCTCCCTCCACTTTCTGTGAACCAAACAAACTCTAAGGCAAAAGAGATGAAGAAGATCATGCTCAAATGGTGACTTTAATGCTGGATTCAACCTGAAACAATGCAGATATAGGAAGTCTATTTGTTGGAGAGTATCTGATAGAAAATCTCTAATATCTAGGTCAGACTCAACTCTTAGAAAACAACAGAAATATTATGAGAGCGGTAGAACAACAACTTATCAAAATAGAGATAGGGAAAGAGCTTAGAAGACTTAAAGAATCAAAAGCACTTACATAAAGGGTCTCCCGCATATGGTTTATATAGTTGAGAGCTGGCGCTCGTCATCGAGCAAATCAAGCATGTGCACTAGCCATTTTTGAGAATGAAATCCTATGTCTCGCCCAAAGATCACGTCAGATGTCGCACCCATATATCTTATCCATGCAGATCCCTCTAAGTCACAGACTAATAAAATCACTCGTGATTATGACCAAGCTATTGCCAATTGGGCGGAGAGTTCGAAATTTGGAGGACTCTCCAAATACCGACCACGTGGCATACTTTTATTGGTCAACTCTTGGCTATATAACAAACTTCCATTAGCTGATCCACCACGTTGGCTTTAGATATGTATGTGGATAAGCATATGACAACACATGGGTTGGCACGGTATACGTCTTGGCCCCATATATGACAGGAACTAATAAAAACATATCTAGAAGTTTGGACATATATTAAGTGACTGTAAGATTTTTGAATTTGTTGAGAAGTTTGTAATTTACATGGGAGTCTATTATCCCATATTGGATAGTCAAAAGAGTTTTTAAAGGTATAAAAGAAGACTCCTTTCTTAATTTAGTCAAACAATTATCCTTTTATCACATGTGTAGCATGTGAATATATATATATATTTGAACAACTTGGACTTGGATTTGAGGCTTGGGATTGGAATTAGAATTAAAATTGGGCTTAAAATAAATTCGGGGCAATCTATTTTAGATGAAATTAATTTTTATGAATAACTATTATGAGTTAATTGATATGTACAGTTATTATAAATTAACTATCTATTTGAATAGATATGTTTCTTCAGTTTCAAAGAGACATAACTGTTGAAGAATAACTGTTCAATCTTTATAAATAATATGAGTGTATGGTTTTTCAAAATTCATTTTTTCATCATATAGAGTTCATGAGGCTTTATTGAATCCTGAAAAAGAATTATTTGCAAACCCATGTGTGCAGGCAATATCTCTTTAAAGATAATGTTTTTGCACACCTCAAAGCCTACTACACACTCTTATTTTTTCTAACAATTTTAAAAAGATATTGCAATAAAGAAAGAATCAAATCTTGCTTTCCAAATCATTAATCAAGACTTCATCAAATTTGATAGGTTTGATGGAACCAATTTCACTCACTGGAAGGATAAAATGCTATTTCTACTCGCTGCCTTGAAGATTTATTATATGCTTGATCCCACTCTGCCTGCACTGTCAGATCTTAAACCAGATGACACAACAAAAATGAAGGCACAAAGACAAAAATAAGAAGAAAATGAACTGGTGTGTCATGGATATATTCTAAATACACTGACTAAATATTTGAATGATCTCTACTGCAATTTACAGATACCAAGAGAAATATAGACAACATTAGAGACTGTATATAGGAATAAAAAAAAGATACTGACAAATTTTTGGCTCTGTAGTATTTGAATTCAACATAACTGTTAACATGTCAATCATCGATCAAGTGCATAAATTGCCAGTTTTAGTTTCCAAACTAAGAGATCTTGAAGTTAAAATTTTTAATGCACTCCAAATTGGTGCTATGTTGTCCAAATTTTCTCCATCTTGGAGTGATTATAGAAAGAAAGTACTGCATTCTTCTGGTACATTAACCTTTGAACAATTTCTGATACGTCTTCAGATTGAATCTAAAATTCATGTATGCAATGCACAATATATGATGATAAGTTCTAAGGTTAATTTTGTTAGTTAGAATAATTCTGGTGGTGCTGCAAAGACATATAATAGTCTGAAATGTTTGAAAAAAGATAGTACCTTTAAGAAGAATAATAATAAGAAGAATGCACTATGTTACGACTCTGGCAAAAAAAGCTATCATATTCGTGAGTGCAAGTTCAGGAATGCAGGAAAGAATTTTGATTCTAAAACTTCAAGGAAAGCAAACATTGTGGAAGAGGCTATCAAGACAGTGGTGACAGTGATATCTGAGTCACATTGGAATGATAACAGAACTGAACATGGCTGCTGCTGCAACAAAACATCAAGATTGATGATTGGATTTTGGTACAACTATTCATGTCTGCAATGATAGAAAATATTTCAAATCTTATGAAGTTCTTAAAAATCCAAAAGAGGTTCTAATGGAGAATCATGTTACTGTCAAAGTGGAAGGAAAAGGGATAGTTGAATTAAATTTCATATCTGGACAAAAATTGATTTTGCAAAATGTATTTCATTGGAAAAATGTGGCTTATAGGCCCGATTTGTATGGTGCGCACACACAGATTTGTACCAAAAATTTGAAAGAATTTAGTTTCTGTAAGTTTGCATTCTAATAAATGTTTCAAGATTGTTATAGAATCTGATAATATTATTGTATCCAAAAATGAAATATTTGTTGGAAAGGGATATTCATATGATGGCATATTTAAATTCAGTATTAATGAAATAAATAATATTTTTGCTTATATTGTTGAGTCTGATTCTTTGTTATGGCATTCTAAACTTGGACATTTGAATTTTGGTTCATTGAATTTTATGTCTAAAATTGGTTATATCTCTTGCAAGCATAAATATATAGACAAATGTGAAATTTGCATACAAACAAAAATGACCCAAAAATTATTTTCTAGTATTGCAAGAAGTACACAATTTTTAGAACTTGTGCATTGTGATATATGTGAGTTAAATGGATATTTCACTAGATGAGGAAAGAGATATTTCATAACTTTCATAAATGATCATTCAAGATTCACATATGTATATCTTTTAAGAACAAAAGATGAAACCTTCCAGAAATTTAGAAAATACAAATATGAAGTAGAAACCAAAAGAACAAGAAAATTAAAATTTTACATAGTGATAAAGGAGGAAAATATTTTTCTAATGAATTTGATGCTTTCTGTGAAGAGCATGGAATTATACATAAAAAAAGTGCTCCTTACACATCATAATAAATAGTTTAGCAGAAAGAAAGAATAGGACTTTTGTTGATATGATAAATGTTATGTTGTTGAATGCACATTTACCATATAACTTGTGGGGTGAAGCTTTGTTGACTGCATGTTATATACTTAATAAAGTTCTTTCTAAAAGTATGAAAATATCACCTTATGAACTTTGAAATGGAAGAAAACTGAATTTAAATTATTTCAAAGTATGGGTGTGTATTATATTTTACAAAATTTTTGATCCATAAAGAACAAAACTAGGTCCTAGAGCCATCACAAGTATTTTTGTTGGATAAGCACAGCATTCTCAAGCATATAGACTCTTAAACTTAGAATCAAATATTAAATCTGTTCATGTTGAATTTATTGAAAATAAGTTTGTGTATGAGTATTGTTAATCTATATATGAATAAAATCATAATTCTGTTGGCATGAAAATGAATAGTGATATGACTCCGAATAAAAAGAAAACTAACAATGCTCAAATTGAGCGAAGGAGTCAAAGAATCAGAAAGGAAAAGAATTTAGGTTCTAATTTTATTTGTTCATAAGCAATTGTCTTCCTAGTTGAAGGGAGTAGAACCAAAATTTACAACAAAATACCCATTTTATTGAATGTTGAAGATAATCCAAAAACTTTCAAGGAAGTTATGGCTTCAAGAGATGTAGTTTTTTGGAAAGAGACGGTAAATGATGAAATAGATTCAATTATGTCAAATAATACATGAATTTTAGTTGAGATCTACTTTGTGGATCAAAATCCATAAAATGTAAATGGGCATTTAGATGAAAATATAATATAGATGGTCCAGTGCAAATCTTTAAAGCAAGGTTGGTTGCCAAAGATTTTATTCAAAAGGAGGACATTGATTATTTTAATACATATGCTCCCATGATAAAGATAATATCTATAAGAGTACTTTTAGCATTAGCATTAATTTATCAATTGCATGTGCACCAAATAAATGTTAAGACAGCTTTCTTAAATGGAGATCTTAGTGAAGAGATATATATGAAACAACCAGAAGATTTTGTTCTTCCTAAAAATGAAAAGAAAATTTGTAAATTGATAAAATCTCTCTATGGATTGAAACAGGCTCCAAAGCAGTGGCACAAAAAATTTGATACTATGATATTCTCTAATGGATTCGTACACAATACTGCAGATAGATGCATTTATTCTAAATTCACTAAAGACTATGGTGTAATCATATGTCTTTATGTTGATGATTTATTAATTTTTGGTACGAATATGCTTGGAGTTTCTGAAATCAAGAAGTACCTAATATTAGTTTTTAAAGTAAAAAATCTCAATGAGGTACATATTATTTTGGGAATTAAAGTTAGAAGAGATGACACAGGAATACTGTTAACTCAAATATATTATATTAAGAAAATTTTTCAAAAGTTTAATCACTTGGGGGTAGAGGAGTTTAACACTCCTTATGATTCTAGTAAGAAGTTAACAGAAAATAATGAAAGAGCTATTGCACAACTTGAGTATACAAGTGCTATAAAAAGTTTAATGTATGCAATGCATTATACTAGCCCTGATATAGTATTTGTAGTCTCTAAACTTTCAAGGTTTACAAGCAATCCAAGTAGTGATCATTAGAAAGCTATAACAAGAGTGCTCGGATATCTTAAAAGAACAAAAAATTTAGAAATCTGTTATGGTGGTTTTCCTACAATATTAGAAGGATATTCCAATGCAAGTTGGATAACAAGTGTTAATGACAACATATCCACTGATGGATTTTTACGTTAGGTGGTGGTGCAATTAGTTAGGCATCTAAGAAGCAAACAGTGATTACTCATTCCATAATAGAATCCGAGTTTATAGCATTAGTAACTGCTGGAAAAGAAGCAGAATTGTTGAGAAATATGGTTTTCGATATAGTATTGTAGTCATAACCGATGCCAGCCATTTCGATATATTGTGATAGTGAGGCAACAATATCTATTGCTCACAATAAGATTTATAATGAAAAGTCTGGACATATAAGTCTGTGACATACCTATGTTAGAGAATTAATGATAAGTGAAGTTTTAACAATCATTTATGTAAGGTCTTGTAAGAACTTGACTGATCCACTTACTAAAGCACTACCTAGAGATGTGATTATATCAACATCTAATGGAATGGGGCTGAAGCCCTTTAACTAAAGGGCATAAGTAATGGGAACCCAACTTTGAGTTACCAAAAGTAATAATACAAGTTCAATGGGTAATAACAAGTTACTATTGTACTGTATTGGTTAAGCACTATAAATAAAATAAAATAAAATAAAACTTTATAGGCCCTATTTTAGGATGTACAGTGCATATTGTTACGAGTAGAGGTTGAGAATTTGCTCTTAATGAAGTTGTTAAATATCTGGAGTAACAGGGACATAATAACAAACTCCACCTATATGAATATTGAAGTGGTGCCACTTCAAGCAAGAATTTAAGGTTTCCTCTTATAAATATTCATGAATCCAGGATTAGCACATGGCCATAAAAGTGCTAAAGTAAGTTATCGAAACCTTATGATGATTGGATAATATCATATGTGTGGTATTTTTGGTTTTGGCACAAGAAGTTATGGTTCAATCTTTGGATATCAAAAACTTCATCAAAACTTTAAACTATCTACACTAATAGAAAGTTCAAATCTTTAAAGATACTTTCTGCTATGCATATGGTATTAGGGAATAATGTTACAAACTTATGGAGGATTGTTGAGAAGTTTGTAAGTACTTATGTGGGAGTCTATTATCCCACATTAGATAGCCAAGAGAGTTTTCAAGGGTATAAAAGGAGATTCCCTCCCTAGCCTAGTCAAACAATTATCCTTTTGTCACATGTGTGGCATATGAATATATAATAATATATATATATATATTTATTTATTTATTCATTTAAATGACTTAGACTTGGATTTGAGGCTTGGGATTAGAATTGGAATTGAGTTTAAAATAAATTCAGACCAATCTATTTTAGATGAAATTAATTATTTAATTAATTTATGTGAACACTACAATAGAATAGGATATTAGCGACGTAAAAAATTTATTGCTAATAATAAATTTTCATCGGTAATAGTTATTAGCGACGAAATTATCGTCGCTAATAATTCATCGTAAATAATAAAGTCGTTGATAATTTTTTATGATAGAAAAAAATTTTATCGTCAATAATATATATTACTGACCAAAAATTTTTATTGCTAAAATTTTTTTTTTAAAAAATTATTTACGATGAAAAATTTTAGTCATAAAAAATGATAATTTGTGATGAAATATTACGTTGTTAATAAAAAAATAATAAATAGCGATGAATCACATTCATCGTTATTAATTTAATTAAGAATTTTTATTAAAATTAAATTTAAAGAAATATTAGCAACATAAATTTTTCATCATAAATATGTCAATTTCTAATGTAAATTTTTATCTCTAATAGATTATCTATTATTTACAATAAAAATATTTTCAATATTATTAATTAATATAAAATTTTAATATTTTTAAATTTATTAAAAAATTTATTTACGACTAATTTTTCATCACTAAGAAGTTTTTTGATGACTAATATTTCATCAAAAATAATTTTATAGCTAAAAATTTACATATATTTTTTTAAAATATAATTTATAAAAATATATTTAATTTATATTTATAATATTTTTTATAAATAAAAATAAAAAATTTTAATAAAAAATTTACATAATAAATTCATAAATAAATTTTATCATTTTATTATATTAAATTAAAATTATAAAAAATCTAAAATAAAAATAAAAAACTATATAAAGAGACCATCAAGTATCGACATCTACAGAAGGAGAATGAACTGAGAAAAGAGAGCACTCGAAAGAGCTCGGACCGATCTGCTGCTGCCTCATCAGCTGCATCACCTGCTTCATTTGCACTATCTGCTCTATCATCTGGATCTGGAGCTACTGGTACTCGTCAACATGTATGCTACAATAAAATAGAATATTGGTGATGAAAAAAATTCATCGCTAATAGTCAATTTTTATCATTAATAGTTATTAGCGATGAAAACTTTATAGCTAATATTTAATCATCAATAATACCATCGTTGATAATTTTTTATGATAAAATTTTTTTTTATCATAAATAATAAATATTATCGATAAAAAATTTTCATCATTAAAAAATTATTTTTTAAAAAAACTATTTATGATAAAAAAATTTAGTCATAAAAAAAGATAATTTATGATGAACTTAATTATTTGCGATGAATTTTATTCATCATTATTAATTTAATTAAATTTTTTTATGAAAATAAATTTAAAAAATTATTAGTAACATAAATTTTTCATTATCAATATAGCAATTTTCGATGAACATTTTTATCACTAATAAATATTAAATGAATAGCGATAAAAATATTTTCATCATTATTAATTTAAATAAAAATTTTTATGAAAATCAAATTTTAAAAAAAAATTAGCGATATAAATTTTTTATCATAAATATAATTATTTATAATGAAAATATTTTTATCACTATTAATTTAATTAAAAATTTTTATAAAAATTAAATTTAAAAAAATATTAGCGACATAAATTTTTCATCATAAATACAGTTATTTGTGATGAAATATTTTTGTAGCTATTAATTTAATTAATTTTTTTATAAAAATTAAATTTAAAAAAATATTAGAGATGTAAATTTTATATCATAAATATGTTAAATTCTGACATATATTTTCATCGCTATTAATTTAATATATAATTTTAATATTTTTAAATTTATTAAAAAAAATTAATGATCAATTTTTCATCACTAATATATTTTTTTGTACCTAATATTTTGTCTAGAATAATTCTATCACTAATAATTTATAGATATTTTTTAAAAATAATTTATGAATATATATTTAATTTATATTTATAATATTTTTAAAAATTAAAAATAAAAATAAAAAATTTGTATAATAAATTTATAAATAAATTTTATTATTTTATTATATTAAATTAAAATTATAAGAGATTTAAAATAAAAATAAAAAGCTATACAAATAGGCTGTCAAGTGTCGGCATCCGTAGAAGGAGAATGGGCTGGGGAAGGAGAGCGCTCGGATGAGCTCGGACCGGCCTGCTGCTGCCTCATCAGCTGCATCATCTACTCCATCTGTCCCATCTGCTCCATCATTTAGATCTGAAGCCATTGGTACTCGTCGACACATGCAGTCAACTCATCAGCTCGTTGCTCAGCCTGCCTCTGCACCTCTACCATCCGAGTATCGCAAGCAGCATGGATGTCAGCCCTGGACGAGCGTGAGGATGAGGGAGCTGTGATCCCATGCGCTAGACCCCTATCATAACAGAGTCTCGTACCAAGCATCTGATCACAGATCTCGTCATCTGTGGGTGTGATCGAGTCTTCAGGGATAGGCTGGGATCTGATGTCTATCAATGGTCTTAAAAATTAAAGTTATAGCTATTTTAATTTCATACTGAAAATCAAACTGTGAATGAAAAAAAAATTAAAAAAACTTACAAAAAGCTCCTGCTCCCCGTCGTCCACTCCTCTGACCGTTGCTAGTGGATTCGTTGATAGATATCGATCCTATCAAAAAGCTCGTCACTCTCAGCATCTCTCTATAATTTGAGAATAATTAATTAAAAAAAATTTAAATAGATAGAGAATTATATACTAATTAGAAATTACTTATCATCTGTTCCACGAGTGGATAACCTCGAACTCTCATAATGCGGTACGATTTGTCTAGTCCGATTTGCAGTGTTTTGGATGCATCTTCTCTATACAGTTAGCAGTCAAATTAGTAGGTAACAAACTAAATTTAAGAATAAATGATTCAATCATTAAACTCTAAAAAAAAAATTAAATGTGTAACCTGATAAGCCAGATCCTCGTAATGTTGGCATATAACAGTCCAATCATCTATAGTGATGCTGTCATAGGGCCACTGCCACGCTGCCTCCACCCCATTATCCTGCATCACATGGTACCAATGCTGATGGATGTAATGGCGATAGTCCTTGAAATGCAAAGATAAATGAGCGTCCATGACTCGCCACACATGATCCTCCTCAAAATCAATAATATCAAAAATACCCTATCAATAATAAATATTAGAAGAATACTGTGCTAATTAAATATTCACAGTATAATTTATTTTATCTGTAATTGAGTGTAGAAAATCTCTTTCTGAGCCGGTATAACATGACGCCAATCAAAAAATGTCACAGGGACATAGCTGCGGCATATGATGCCTAGCTCGATCTGCCACGACTTGCACCATCCCCTAATGGACCTGGTGTAGTCGGATGGTATCTCGATACGGAGATGCTGTCCCGGGTGCTCGTATCTCCAACGCTCTAGAGCGAGATTCTTCGATGGACCTCACCCTCGTCTACTACTAGTGGAGACAGGTCTGAAATAACAATAAATAAATCATTAGTATGATAGCTATCCAAATAAAAAAATCAAATTTTATTATATAAAAAATATAATAATACCACTTGGATCCACCTCACTCGAATCCATCTCACTAGGACCTGCCAGTGCAAAACCCTCTGACGATGGAGCTGGTGCGGTAGTGAAAATCGATGAAGGTGCTTCGACCTCTGGGGTAGACAGCGAACGTGAATATCGTCGTCTGTCTCTTGATGCCATACTTGCAATTCTTGATATATAAATGAATTTAATATTGAATAATAATAATAATAAATAAATTATATTCTAATGAATAAAATTATATCGTATACCATTATTGCAAGAAAAGATTGAACAAAAAATATAGATCTACTCATTAATATTCGTATCTTCCTCGATGTGTAAATCCTTATCCAAATCATAATAATCGACATATGTGTCATCTTCTATCTCATTGTCATTTATGAACTAATCGTCATCCTCTGACTCATCAAGATTAAATACAAAATCAACTTCAACTTCATTGGACGGCAGATCAGCCCTATTCAAAGGAGCCATTACAAGTTTTTCATCAACAAGAAGCTCGGCTAATGTTTGTTCTTCCTACTGAAAAGCTTCCTCTTCATGTAAATCTAAATTTTCATCCTTCTCTAATCGGGTTAGTATGTCATATACACCTCTAGGTATTATTTTTTATACGCCATGCCAATTACCTCGATACTTTAGATCCTTCAAATATATTACTTGTTTTGCTTGAGTTGCTGATATATACGGCTCATTCTTGTATCATGTTCTTCCAAAATTTACACTGACAAAGTGTGAATCGATATGAATACCGATCTTTTTATTGCTAATATCCCACCATTCACACTGAAATAAGAATACAGAATAACTGGATCCATACTTCAGTTCTATGATATCTATCAGTACACCATAATATTCAATCTCTTCTTCTCCTTCATATCCTATTGTAGCAATCCCACTATTCTGTGTCCATCGTTGCATCTCAAGCTCCCTTGTGTAAAATCTCATTCCTTCAATGATACAGGATGCGTAATGGTTAACCCTTCGATCGAGACCACATGCTAAATCATACAGCTCATCGATCGCACCCTCTTCTTTATTGAAATACTTATATTTCATTTACATCATAACATAAAAAATTATATTGGTTCAAATAATTATTTTGATAATTATTAAAAATAACGTATTACTAGTGCAACTTACAAGATCATCAAATTATTTTATAAATTTTTTCTTATATCGATCATCAGTATCCGTATTATTCTCTCTACATAGTATACTCTTGTGCTCACTGCAATAAGTCATGATTTTTAATTTTATATCGACATAAAAAAATTACTTAGAACATTAAACAGTATGCTAAGATGGTACTTACTTAATGAAATCTTTAATTTTTTTATAATTATTTAGAACGTAAAAGTATATTTTAGAAAGCTCATTCACATCCATAAATTCATATCTCCTTCCACCAATGGGTCGAACCATTTGTTTAAATATAGACAGTATCGATTCATTATTACCCCATTCACGATCTGCATTACGATCTATACGATGCTATTATTTACGATAAAAATAGTCTATTATTTATGATAAAAAAATTTTATCATCAATATTTTGAAAAAATAAAAATTATAAAAATTATGAATTATTTATGATGAAAATATTACATCATAAATATTACGTCATACAGAGATGCTGTCCCGGGTGCTCACGTCTCCAATGCTCTAGAGCGAGGTTCTTCGATGGACCTCACCCTCGCCTTACCACTGGTGGAGACTGGCTTGAAATAACAATCAATAAAATATTAGTATGATAGCTATCCAAATAAAAAAAATTAAATTTTATTATATCAAAAGTATAATACTACCACTCGGACCCACCGCATTGAGATCTACCAGTGCAGGACTCTCTGGCGATAGAGTTGGTGTGGCAGTGGAAATCGATGAAGGTGCCTCAGCCTCCAGGATAGACTGCGAATGCGACCATCGTTGTTTGTCTCCTGTTGCCATACCTATAATTCTTAACATATAAATGAATAAATATTAAATAATAATAAAAAATAAATTATATTCTAATAAATAGAATTATATCGCATACCATTATTGCAAGAGAAGATTGAATAAAGAATATAAATCTGCTCATTAATATTTGTATCTTCCTCGATGTGTAGGTCCTTATTCGAATGACAATAATCGATATATATATATCATTTTCTATCTCATCATCATTTATGAACTGATCGTCGTCTTCTGACTCATCAAGATTAAATATAAAATCAGCTTCAACTTCATTAGACGGCAGATCAACCCTATTCAAAGGAGCTGTTACAAGTTCTTCATCAGCAAGAAGCTTGGCTAATGTTTGTTCTTCCTTTTGAAAAGCTTCCTCTTCAAGTAAATCCAAATTTTTATCCATCTCTAATCAGATTGATATGTTATATATGCCTCTAGGCATTATTTTTTGTACGATATGCCAATTATCTGGATACTTTAGATCCTTCAAATATATTACTTGTTTCACTTGAGTTGCTAATATATATGGCTCATTCTGATACCATGTTCGTGCAAAATTTATACTGATAAAGTATGGATCGATATGAATACTGATCTTTTTATTGCTAATATCCCATCATTCACACTGAAACAAAAATACAGAATTACTGGACCTATACTTCAGTTCTATGATATCTATCAGTACACTATAATATTCAATCTCTTCTTCTCTTTTATATCCTATCGTAGAAATCCCACTATTCTGGGTCTGTCGTTGTATCTCAAGCTTCTTTGTGTGAAATCTCATTTCTCCAATGATACAGGATGCATAGTGGTTAACCCTTCGATCGAGGTTACATGTTAAATCATATAACTCATCAATTGCACCTTCTTCTTTATTGAAATACTTATATTTCATCTATACCATAACATAAAAAATTATGTTGGTTCAAATAATTATTTCTACAATTATTAGAAATAATATATTACTAATACAACTTACAAAGTCACCAAATCATTTTGTATATTTTCTCTTATGTCGATCATCAGCATCTGTATTATTCTCTCTGCATAGTATACTCTTGTACTCACTATAACAAGTCATGATTTATAATTTTACATTGATATGAAAAAATTACTTAGAATATTAAACAGTATGCAAAGATGGTACTTACTCAATGAAATCTTCAATTTCTTTATAATTATTTAGAATATATAAGTGTGCCTTGAATAGCTCATTCACGTCCATAAATTCATATCCCCTTCCATCAATGGGTCAAACCATTTGTTTAAATATAGACAGTGTCGGTTCATTGTCATCCCATTCATGGTCTGTATTACGATTTGTACGATCAAATTTTATTTCGATATCATCAAGATACATCAAGCAGAATGTGACACACTCCATAGCAACGTATGCTTCCGCTATAGACCCTTCAGGCCGTGCTTTATTGTGCACATACTTTTTTAGGATACACAAGAATCTATAAATAAAAATAAATTTAAATTTTAGAAATATATTTACATCTTATAACTGAAATGGTAAAATACGTATAATTTCTTTACCTTTCAATAGAATACATCCACCGATAATGTACCGGTCCAGCCAAAAGAGCTTCTTTTAGAAGATGAATAGCTGGTGCACCATAACATCAAAAAATGATGGTGGAAAATTTTTTTTAATTTACAAAGAATGAGCATGATATCCTTATCAAAACTTCTCAAGTAAGTTAATATTCAATTTTTGACAACATAGTTCTCGGAAGAATACTCCCAACTCAATCAATGCAATTTGAACATGACTACTCAAATAGCCACGGATGACCATAGGAAGCAAACATTGCATCATCGTATGGGAGTTATGACTTTTCATGTCAGAGATATTGCCGTCGTTATTGTTAACACACCATGATATGTTTGAAGTGTATGCGTCAAAAAACTTTACGATTTTGAACCATCCACAGAAACTCTTTTTTTCCTCGCCAAACAACGAATAACATGTAGGTGACATAAAAAATCTATCACCTCAACGAACTAAATGCAACTCCGATCGGATTCTCATTTTCTGTAAATCAAGACGAGCTTTTGTACTATCTTTTATTTTTTTTGAAATATTCAATACTGTACCGATGATATTATCACAAATATTTTTTTCAATGTACATTACATCCAGATTATGATAAAGTAGTAGCTGCTTCCAATACGGTAGTTTGAAAAAATACTTCATTTTATCTAATTCAGTTCAGCTTCAAAACGCTTCCGCTTGTGAGTACCCAATATTTTTTAAAATTGGATGTTTTCAATGACTTCAAGTTGTTGGAAAACTTCTGCTCCACTTAACTCCTTAGGTGGCAGACACCGATCAGACTTACCATCAAAGTATTGGTTGTAACAGGTCCTCCACGAATGATTATCAGGTAGAAATCGCTGATGACCCATGAAGCATATTTTCTGTCCATACTTTAAATGTTAAGAGAATGCATCATTATTGCATATTGGACATGCCAAATATCCTTTGGTGCTCCCCCCAGATGAGTTTTCATATGCAAAAAAATTATTTATGATCCATAAAATCGAAGCATGCAACTTAAAATTCTTTTGACTCATAGAATCATATGTCTGTACTCTATTTTTTCATAGCTCCTTCAGATCATCAATTAACGATCATAGATATATATCAATTTTATTACCTGATGCTTTCGAACTCGAAATCAACAGTGACATAAAAATAAATTATTCTTTCATGCACTTTCAAGGTGACACATTATATACAACTAGCATCACGGGCCACATGCTGTAAGAAGTACTCAAATTATCAAAGGAATTAAATCCATCTGTCGCTAGATCAAACCGGATATTATGCGGATTACTCGCAAAGTGCAGATGCTTTGCATCAAAATCTTTCTACACTACAGATTCGATCGGTTGGCTAAGTATGTTCTCCTTCAGAACTCGCTGCTCATGGTGCCATCTTATTTCTTCAGCTGTCTTTGTGGACATATACAACTTTTGAAGTCTTAGAATCAATAAAAAATATCTCAAAATCTTTTGAAGTATCATCTTTCTTTTTCTATTATCGATTTTGTACCTAGACTCACTACATTTTGGATATTCAATTACCTATTTGTTATCCTTATAAAATAATATACAGTCATTTTTGCAAGCATGTATCAGAATATAGTCAAGTCTCAATTCTCGCATGTATATTTTTGCTTCAGAATATGATTCGGAAGTCTCTCTCTATCGAAAAGAGCTGTTTTAATCAATATCAAATTTGGTCAAATGACTTCTGACTCCATCGGTTCATAATTTTAATATGAAGTAATTTTATCAAAAACTCTAACTTGAAGAACTTTGCACAATTTGGATAGAGTGGCTCTCGTACATTCCTTACAAGCTTTACAAACTATTCAGAAGTCCCTTCTACCTCAAACCGAATATTGTGTTCATGATCAGAATTGCCTTCAAATGCACTAATACTCATGCATACATTTGAACAAACACCCTGATGTAAATCATCCAATAGTTCTCCTATACCACCATATTCGATAGGCTCAGCAACATCATTATCATCTTCAATATCGTCATCATCGTGCACAACTTTATTCGGATCACCCTCTCCATGCCATATCCAGTAAGTATACTTCTTATCCATACCATAACATAGCAGATGCTCCTCAACAAGTATTATGTAACGATATACTGTTGCCCAGCTAGGCAACCCAAGAAGAGGGGGTGAATTGGATCTTTTTTTTAAAATTTAAAAATTAACTTACAACTATGAGGATTATTTAACAATGAGCAGGATAAATGTGGAGAGTAAAATTTATGCAAGGTGTAGAAGTTGGATGCAAGAATGTAAGAAGATAAAAAAATTTAAAAGGAGAGCAAGTAAACACAACACAAATAAAAAGATTTATAGTGGTTTGGTGCCAACCTTGCACTTACGTCCACTCTCCAAGCTCCTACTTGAGAATTTAAATCCACTAAACCGTATTCAATCTGAATACAACATCGGAACCTCCGACTCTAGCTATTCCAAGCTAGAATACTTATTTTTCAGGTACAAACCAACTCAATACAATCCGATTCAAGATTCGGATCAACCTTTTCATATTTTGAAATTCTTTCAAAATAAAAATTTAACTCAAAAATAGAGTATAACAGTTAATCACACAAAAATATAGATGTAGCTCCTTTAATGAGCGAATAAAGCTTTAAATACACTTTACACAAAGAGAAGCAAGCTTTTCTGATTTTTCTCAAGGTGGTTGAAAACTTGAATGCGCTCTTGAGGGATTGGTGAACTTGAAATAAAAACTTCTTTAACTTCAAGAAGGCTCTTATTTGGGGTTGAAAATGAATATTTGAAGAACTTTTTCAAAAAAAAAACCTTTTTTGATTCCCTCCTTTAAGTATCTTTTATAACTTCAAATGATGGTGGAGAGTAATTTGGGCTGAAATAGAGCCGTTAGAGCACATTAAATGAGCATTAAATGCAGCCAAAACAAGCTGAAAACTAGCCGTTACAGAATTTTTCCATCACAGGGGTCGACTCATAAGGTCGACTCATGCTCATGAGTCGACTCATGGGATCGACTTCTGTGGTACATAACAGAAAATGACTGTTCTGTAATTCTGGACTACACAGCAGCAGAGGTTGACTCATAGGGTCGACTCATGCACAGGGATCGACTCATGGGGTCGACTCATAGAATGTGCCGGCCAAAGAATTCAGTGTGCCGTTCAGCCCCTTTTGTCATTAGTCGACTCATAGGGTCGATTCAAATATATAAACATGATTTTCTTTCAAAATACATATTCAAAAATATTAAAATTACCTCCTATAGATTACAAATATTGTATTCTTGCCCTTAAGGCTTCTGAATCAGAACTTGATAAAATTATGATTTTACCTCTGAAATATAATAAATCTTTTTTCAAGCCAAAATCATTAGTAACCTCCTCAAATACTTTGTAATCATCAAAATCAATTCAAGAAGCAATAATCTTCTCCTTTTTAATGATGATAAAATACTTGAGCAAAAGCATATATAAAGCATTGAACATAAATTTCAAATTTATGAAGATGCATCACTTCAATATCATAGCCAAGTATTTGAACGAAATGCATCATAAGCAATTTGAAGATCAATTTAAAATTTGCTTATAGGTTCATTTGCTTTGAAAATTAGATAAAAAAGGAGCTGACAATTTTGGTTCTTTGACACATTTGCTTAACAATTTTGCTTATTACTAATTTTTTTATTGCTTATTGCTCATTTCTTTATTGCTTATTGCTCAAATTCGATTTTGATTCTCTACTCTCTCTTTTTGACAGCATCAATTAAGATTCTCTACTCCTCCTTTTAAGGGATCTTGAAAAGATAAATTTTTTTTACTCTTCCTTTTTGATAGCATCAATTAAGATCTTAAGAAATTTTAAGGATAGAGAAAAGAAAAAAAAGATATATTTTTTTTACTCTCCCTTTTTGATACCATATTTTACTTCTTTAGCCCCCTTCTTTGATTGCTTATTTCTCTACTCCCCCTCAACATAGCAAATATAAAGGATATATCAATTTGCTAATCTAGAAGATATTGTAATTCATAGTATTTCTCAGCACTAATATGAGTTATTTTTTATATCTCATAATTAAAATAATTCAATTTGATCACATTCATAGACATTCATTGAAAGTCAAAGCACACACACGCGCGCACACACACACACACACACATATATATATATATATTCAAAAGTGACTGAATACAAAAGGTGTCCCAATACACATGAGTCAACTCAAAATACAAAAGTCATGGATAGAAACTATCCAAGAGTTAATTAGCCAACAAATACAAGGCCCATAAGATAGATCCTAGACATATGAGACAAACTGGAGGATCAGAATCTGAAGAATCAGAGATAGGGTGAGGAGATGTAGGATCAAATCTACGAGCACGACCTCGACTACGTCTGCCTCGACCATGGGTAGAGGTACCAGCACGAGTAGAGGGGTGAGAGGATCCTCAATTCTGAGAAGCTACAGATTGTGCAATAAGAAAAAGTCTGATGGTGTCCAAAAGATCTAAGGCTCTCGATACAGACTGCATCAGGGCACTGAACTGAGTAGAAGCATTCTTACTGGAGCCCCTGATCTCTCTCCTCAAGAAGTCAAAGTCACTCTCTAAAACTCCTCGAAGTCTAACCACCTCTGCAGATAGGTCTGAGACCTCTGTGATATCCTCATGCGGCTGGAGATGGGCTAAAGCTAATACTTACCCTTGCAAGTCTAATACTCTGTCTGTCAATCTCAAAATATATCCCTCAAGCTGCTCAATGCGTACCGACTGATCAGTAAGCATCTGAAAAATAGTATAAATGTGAGGGATCAGAGTCTGATCTGAGTCACCCTGAGATATCGATCTCTGAGCAAAGACTGAAGTGGCAAACTGCTGAGATAGAATGGAGGCAACACGTTGGGACATCATCTCAATCTGATCATCTGCTAGTCTGAACTCTGAAGGATGTGCCCTGCTCTCTGACTGTGGAACTGAAGCATGCCTTCTCACAGACTCTGAAGGACCAGCCTCGTGATCAGATATGAACTGAATATCTAGGGATGCTCTGTGATCACGAAGAGGTGAAGATGGTCCCTCCTCCTCTGCTATATCCTCTGCTCTCTCCTCAACATTCTTTGTCCAACTGCCATCAGTCTTAGAGAAACCCATGCGATGCAGTGTGTGGCGGTTGATGGTGTCGGAATGAGATAGTCTAGCAACTGCCTCCCCCTCAAAACTGATTCTGAACCTTCTAAAAACTAAGGTGAGTGCTATACCAAAAGGCAAGTGAGCCTTGGACCTGTTCAGGATTTTCCTCATGGCCTCAAACATCAATGCTGGAAGGTTCAGGGGGGTTTGGGTGATCACATGGTACATAATGCAAATGTCCCTACTAAATAGAAGGTCGTGTCTACCACTCCTAGGGACAAACAGTTTGGTTACCAAGTAATGTAACAGCCTCATCTCAATAGAAAAAATTTTTACTTCCAATTTATTTAGACTTCCAGTATAAGTTCTCCCTAAGATAACATTAATTCCTTCTTCTTTAATAGGGAGCTCCATATTGGTATAGCCTTCACAAGGCAAATGCAGTATCTGTCCCAAATGTATTGGATCAAGAATAACATCAATACCTTTTACTGTAGATTTTACTGTTCCATTGCTATAGCTCAAATTTAAGTAAATTTTTCTGATTGGATCGACATAAGTATTTTCCTTTAAAGAGCAGTAAAATTTCCATCCTTGATACTTAATCTTCGATCCAATAATGAACCCTTCTTTTTCAAAAAACTTGAAATCAATATTTTTTTCGGATTTCACTTTTCAGTCAAAGAGAGGTACCTTGCTTAGGCTGATTGGGGACTGAGTGGAAGCTGAAGCAGGACTTGGAGCAGGAGAGGGCTCGGCTGCTAATCTCTTTCTGCGCACACTCTCTTCCAACCCGCGAACAGATTTTCTCCTCTGTGGAAGCTTCATTTTGGGAGCCATTTGCACAAGAAGGACTTGCACAGAGCTTTGGAGACTAAATATGAGGGAGAGAGAAAAAGATTCTAGTGGAAAGGCAAAGATTTTGGAGAGGTGATATGCTGATTTGGAGAAGACGGGTAGAGTCTAGGGCAAGCTCGAACCACCCCAAATGAAGAAGGAAGAGGAGAGGAACTTGATTCCTAAACGGGCGATTTGAAGATTGAAAATCGGTGGGAGGAGATATTTGAGAGAAATCTTTGGTTTGAGGGAGAAGAGATGGAAAGCTTTTGATTCGGTGGGAGGAAGAAGATGAAGGGCTGAGTCGACTCAAGAAAAAAATTCCAATAAGAAGAGTGTACCCGAAGGATTTTGACAAAATTACAAGATTACCCTAGGATCGACCCTGGGGGTCGACTCATGGCACAGAAAAATTCAAAAGAATGATGGGATAATTTCAAAAAAATTTGAAACTCTGAGAGAAGGATGTTTATCCAAATATTGATCATGTGAATGATAGTTTTGAGCTTTTAAGCTCTTAAGAAAAATAAAAATTGAGCTCAATAGATTTGGTTTAATGAATTTTTGGCATTAAGAATTTGAAATCAGAGAGATACTTAAACTGATGGATCAAGGATTCTTAGTTCTCTCCTAATTTCACAAAATTTATCTTCACTTAAGGCCTTGGTAAAGATGTCAGCCAATTATTTTTCAGTATAAACATAATCAAAAATTATATCTTTATTTTGGATATGTTCTCTTATGAAATGATGCCTAATTTTAATATATTTTAATCTAGAATGCTGAATTAGATTTTTAGTTAGATTTATAGCACTGGTGTTATCACATCTTATGAAAGTTTCATTGAGTTTGATGCCAAAGTCTTCAAGTTGTTACTTAATCCACAAGATTTGAGCACAACAACTTTCGACTGCAATGTATTCGGCCTCGACCGTAGACAGTGTTATCGAGTTTTGCTTCTTGCTAAACCAAGAGATTAAGTTAACTCCAAGAAATTGGCAAGTTCCACTAGTATTTTTTCTATCTAATCTACATCCAGCAAAATCGGCATTTGAATATCTTATCAAGTCAATTGATGAGTCCTTAAAATATCATAGTCCTAGAGTTTGTGTACCATTTAAATATCTAAGGATTCTTCTAACTGCATTCAAGTGAGATTCTTTCGGATTTGATTGAAAGCGAGCACAAAGATAAATACTAAACATAATATCTGGTCTACTATCAGTTAAATACAATAAAGAATCAATCATGCCTCTATAAAATTTTAAGTTTACATTTTTACCTCCTTCATCCTCGTCAAGCTTACATGATAGGCTCATGGGTGTACCAATTGCTTTGGAGTTCTCTATTCCAAATTTTTTGAGTAGTTCTCTTGTGTACTTGCTTTGGGTGATGGAAATTCCTTCCTTTGTTTGTTTGATTTAGAGTCCGAGAAAGAATATAAGTTCTCCCTTCATGCTCATCTCGAACTTCCCCTGTATGAGCTTAGCAAAATCTTGACAAAGAGTTTCATTAGTAGATCCAAAAATAATATCATCAACATATATTTGTATAACTAATATATCATTTTAATTTTTTTTAATGAAAAGGGTTGTATCTACATTTTTTCTTGAAAAACCATTATTAAGCAGAAATTTGCTTAGCCTTTTATACTAAGCCTTAGATGCTTGTTTCAAACCATATAATGCTTTGTTTAATTTAAAAATATGATTAAGAAAAGCATGATTTTCAAAATCTGAAGGTTGTTCTATATAAACTTCTTCAGCAATATATTCATTTAGAAAAATACTTTTGACATCCATTTGGAATAACTTAAAATTCATAAAGCAAGCATATGCAAGTAGAAGTCTAATTGCTACTAATCTAGCAACAGGTGCAAATGTCTCATCAAAATCAATTTCTTCTTCTTAATTATAACCTTTTGCAACTAATCTCACTTTATTGCTTATCACATTTTCATGTTCATCCAATTTATTCCTATATACCCATTTTGTGCCAATTATTGAATAATTTTTAGGTCTTGAAACTAAAGTCCATACATTATTTCTTTCAAATTGATTAAGTTCTTCTTACATTGCATTTATCCAATTATAATCTTTTTCGGCTTCATCAATAATTTTAGGTTCAAGATGAGAGACAAAAGCAAAATGATTAAATGCATCTCTAAATGAAGAACGAGTTTTTACACTATATGTAGGATCATCAATGATTAGTTTCTTAAGGTGATTGTGATCATACCTCCATTCTTTGGGTAAATCATTTGTACCTAGAGGTTGTTCTTGTTGTTCTTCATCTTTCTCATCCTGTTTGTCTTCATGTTCTTCATCATCTTGAATGGTTGAGTCTTTTAGAGTGATCTCCTTCATCCCTTCTATAAGAGGATCTGCATCATCAATACCTTCATTCTTCTTTGAAGGAATATCGTTAGTTTCATCAAAAAACAACATGTATTGACTTCTCTACTATTAAAGTTCTTTTGTTGAAAACTCTAAAAGCTTTGCTAGAAGAGGAGTAACCAAAAAAAATTACTCCATTGGATTTAGCATCAAATTTTCTTAGTCTTTCTTTACCATTGTTCAAAATAAAACATCGACAATCAAAAATATGAAAATATGCAATGCTTGGTTTTCTTTCTTTCCAAAGCTCATAAGGGGTGTTTTTTAAAATTGATCTAATTAAAGCACGGTTTAATATGTAATATGCCGTGTTAATTACTTCCGTCCAAAAATATCTTAGAAGATTGCTTTCACATAGTATGGTACGGACTATTTCTTCAAGAGTTCTATTTTTTCTTTCTACAACCCTATTTTGTTGGAGTATCCTAGGTGCTGAAAAGTTGTGGTCAATATCTTTTTCATCACAGAACTTTTCAAAATCTTGATTTTCAAATTTGGTTCCATGATCACTTTGAATATTTTGAATTAAAAATTTTTTTTTATTTGTGATTTTTTGATAAAATTTTGAGAAAATATGAAAAGTTTCATCCTTATGTGCCAAAAAGAAGACCCATGTAAAACGAGAGAAATCATCAATAATTACAAAACCATATCATTTTTCACCTAGACTAGTAGTTCTAGTGGGTCCAAATAAATCCATGTGCAATAGTTCTAATGGCCTAGAAGTTAAAATAATATTTTTAGATTTGAATGAGACTCGTGTTTGTTTACCCATTTGGCATGCATCACAAATTCTATCTTTTTCAAAATTCAATTTGGGTAAGCCGATAACCAATTCTTTTTTAATAAGTTTTGAAAGTGAATGCATGCCAATATGTGTAAGCCTACGATGCCAAAGCCAACTAGTCTCATTAATCTTCACATTCAAGAGTTCTAGGCATTGCATGTTTATTTTAGAAAGATCATTCAAATCTACCATATAAACATTACCATGTCTATGCTCAACAAATTTAATACCTTCATTAATAGGACTAGTTACTATGCAAACTGAAGATTCAAAAATAACTTTGTATCCTTTATCACAAAATTGACTGATGCTTAATAAATTATGTTTTAAAATATTTACTAATAAAATATTTTTAATATACTTGGAGGGAGTGATACCAATGTTACCTATACCGATGATCTTTCCTTTGTCATTGTCTCCAAAGGTGACCATCCTTCCATTTTTAGCATCAAGTGTGATGAATTGAGATTCATCACCTGTCATGTGTCTTGAGCATCCGCTATCAAGATACCAACTCCAATTTGCTCCTTGGGATGCAAGACACACCTATACACAAGAATCAAGTTTTGACTTTAGGTACCCAAGTTTTTTTGGATCCTTTTAGGTTAGTCATAATGGTTTCCTTTGGAATCCATATTTTTTTTATATTAAAATTTTTAGATTTGTTAGAAAAATATGAATAGAATTTGTGTCCTACTTTACCACATTTAAAGCAAGTTATATTTGAAAACTTGTTGTACGATGAGTTTATAAAGATATTTTTTAGAAATTTTTATTTCTTTAAAGGGTTATATCCAAGACCGGCTTTATCATAAATGGCCTTTTGATTGTCAAGTATCATGTGAAGTTTATTTGAACTTAAAATGAACTTTTCAACCATTGATTTTAACTTGGCAATCTCATTTTTTAAGTTAAGATTTTTTTGAGACAGGATTGATTTTTCATTTGAAATACTCTCATTTTTTTTAGTAAAGATTGATTCTTTGATTTTAATTCTTTGTTCTTTACCCCTAGCTTCTTTAGTTCATCAATTAGGTCATAAAACGCTTCATGAAGTTCTTCAAAGGTAAAGTCAATAGGAGTTTCAGTATTTACCTCATTTTTATGTAAAATAAGACACAAGTTGGCTTGTTCATTTGAGTCTTCTTCTTCGAAACTTAACTCATCACTTCCGTTCCATGTAGCCATCATGGCTTTCTTCTTGTACTTCTTGGGACCCTTCTTCAGTTGTGGGCATTCAGACTTAAAGTGTCTCAATTTCTTGCATTCATAACAAATAAGGGGTTGCTCCTTATCCTTCTTTTTGCTATATTTTTCTTTTGTAGGTGGCCTCTTCCTCATTCCTTATCTTTTTTTCTTCAAGAACTTCTTAAACCTTCTAGTAATGAGGACCATTTCTTCATCCTACTCTTCATTTTCTGTATCATCGAATTCTTTATCAGGTTAAGCAGTGGATTTGAGGACGATTATCCTCTTCTTTTTGACATCTTCTTCTTGGTGTTGTTTCATGCTTAGCTCGTGAGTCATCAGTGATCCTAGAAGCTCCTCCAAGGATAAGATATTCAGATCTTTGGCTTCTTGAATTACGATCACTTTGATCTCCCAAGTCCTTGGTAAAGACCTAAGAATCTTTCTTACGAGATCACTGTTAGAATAAGACTTATCAAGACTTTTTAGACCATTAATAATATTAGTAAAATGAGTAAATATCTCAGTTATTGATTCATCATGCTCCATTTTAAAAAGTTCATATTTATGCACAAGCATGTTGATTTTTGATTCCTTCACCTAATTAGTTCCTTCGTGAGTTACTTCTAATCTATCCTATATTTTCTTAGCTGACATGCATGTTAAAATATGATTAAATTTATTAGCATCTAGAGCATAATACAAAATATTCATATCTTTAGCATTTAGTTGAGCCATTTTTTTATCAATCTCATCCCATTCTTTTTCAGATTTGGTTGATTCCACACTATCAATTATTTTAGTGGATGTGTGTGGTCCATTTACTATGATACTCCACATATCATAGTCAAGTACTTGAATAAAAATTTTTATCCGAACTTTTCAATAGGTATAATTTGATCCATTGAAAAGTGAAGGTCGGTTTGTGGACTGCCCCTCGGCTAGTGAAGTGCCAACTTGAGTTGTCATAGATCTTTAGCTCTTTGATGGTTAAATCAAAGTAGGGCTAGAGCACTGTGCTCTGATACCACTTGTTGTCCAGCTATGCAATCTAAGAGGGGGATGAATTGAGTTTTTTTAAAAAAATTTAAAAATTAACTTACAACTATGAGGATTATTTAACAATGAGCAGGATATATGTGGAGAGTGAAATTTATGCAAGGTGTAGAAGTTGGATGTAAGAATGCAAGAAGATAAAAAAATTTAAAAGGAGAGCAAGTAAGCACAATACAAACAAAAAGATTTATAGTAGTTCGGTGCTAACTTTGCACCTACATCCACTCCCCAAGCTCCTACTTGGAAATTCAAATCCACTAAACCGTATTCAACCCAAATACAATGTTGGAACCTCCAACTCTAGCTATTCCAAGCTAGAATATTTATTTTTTGGGTACAAGCCAACCCAATACAATCCGATTCAATGTTCGGATCAATCTTTCCACATTTTGGAACCCTTCTAAAATAAAAATTCAACTCAAAAATAGAGTATAACAGTTAATCACATGGAAATACAGATGTAGCTCCTTTAATGAGCGAATAAAGCTTTAAATACACTTTACACAAAGAGAAGCAAGCTTTTCTGATTTCTCTCAAGGTGGTTGAAGACTTGAATGAGCTCTTCAGGGGTTGGTGAACTTGAAATAAAAATTTTTTTAACTTCAAGAGGACTCTTGCTTGGGGTTGAAAATGAATGCTTGAAGAATTTTTTTTAAAAAAAATCTTTTTTGATTTTCTCCTTTAAGTACCTTTTATAACTTCAAATGATGGTGGAGAGTAATCTGGACTGAAATAGAACCATTAGAGCATATTAAATGGACATAAAATGCAGCCAAAACGAGCTGAAAACTAGCTGTTGCGAAATTTTTTCGTCACAGGGGTTGACTCATAGGGTCGACTCATGTTCATGAGTCGACTCATGGAGTCAACTTCTGTGGCACAGAACAGAAAATGACTGTTCTATAATTTTGACCTACACAGCAGTAGAGGTCAACTCATAAAGTCGACTCATGCTCAGGGGTCGACTCACAAAGTGTGCCAGTCAAAGAATTCAGCGTGCCGTTCAGCCCCTTTTGCCATGAGTCGACTCAAATATATAAACATGATTTTCTTTCAAAATACATATTCAAAAATATTAAAATTGCCTCTAATAGATTACAAATCTTGTGTTCTTACTCTTGAGACTTCTGAATCAGAACTTGATAAAATTATGATTTTGCCTCTGAAATACAATAAATCTTTTTTCAAGTCAAAATCATTAGTAACCCTCTCAAATATTTTGTAATCATCAAAATCAATTCAATGAGCAATATATACCATATTGACACATCTCTTGCATAGATACTCTATCTGACTACAACTGTCAGTCTTATGCCATGTAAACTTAATAAAATCTAGAACACCTTTTCAATATTCAAGCAAAAAAATACCTCTAATATTCATCCAACTTTTATTGATATCCATCTAATAATAAATATGAAAATCATTATAAACAAAAAAATTTTCAATGATATTCATCCGAATCGAATCCTGACCTAAATTTTGGATCGAATTCCAACCCAAATTCCAAACCAAATCCCGATCCAGATCCAGACATGAATGATGTTATACAAAATAGCATGCATTAAATAACACAAACTGAACAGTAACATAGAAAATCTCCTTCCACCAATTTAATGAAGCAAAAAATACCTGATCCTATCCATTTCAAATCATTACTAATAGGTGTGGTCATATCCCTTTCAGAAAAGTAATAATCTTATTATTTTTATTAGTCAATATTTTATTTTATTATTGTGAGAATTTTGGCAGCATCTCTTCATGGTTCTCCAAGTATACGATGTGAATATGGTGCCTACGCACCCTATATGTTGGAATTTGAGATTTGAAGCATTAATATGTATTTCAAAAACTTAATTTTCTAAATGTCATAGCGGAGAATGAGATTAAAATAATTTTAATCTAAATTTTACATGCATAAAAATATAAAATCATATGGATCTATTTCATATGCTGAAATTGATATATGCTGAAATTTAAATTATGATCAAATCACATACCTTTTTCGCAATCCATTTCTTCAAATCTAGATCTGAAAGAGATGAGGCTCTCTGTTAGCTGCACAAGTATCCGACCTCTATGAGCATCCACTCGAAATCAGCCTAGAACGATCCTCTATAATCTGAATTTTGATTCTCCAAAATTCAGCCTGTTGAATCTGAACGAAGCCTGGATCGCGATCAATATTTGATCTTTCTCATTGATCTTCTTCTTCTCCTTTTCTCTAGACTTTTCTCCTTGCTTTATGTTGCTACAAAACATTAGTAACCAACAATTGGTGGGACGCCCAACACCTTGGGCATAAGAATCCTTGGGACTCGCATCCTAAGGGATATGACGTGGGAACACCTAAGAAAAAAAGAAAGAGGGAGGAAAAGAGGGCATGGGAGCTCCTTTGGGCATGGAGAGGGGCTGACCTTAATTGCTTTAGGACCTTAAGGGAGGTCTCCTTTTATAGGCACAAGAATTGAATCATATTCAATCTCAAAATATAAGTTCTGGGTTTTTTATTAACTTAAGTTATCCAACTTACATTAGGAAACCTTATTGGCCCCAACTAATGGAGCCCTTGCATCCATAATTACACATCCTATTTTGCACCCAAGAGACATTCCATATAAAAACTAAAGGCCCTCTAATCAATGGACGCACCCAAATTGAACTATTCAAAGCGGCGCCCCATAATAATTATCAAAAAGATTCGTAAGGGACTTGCACCCTTAATTTATGTGATCTATAACCTTAGACACTCAATAATTGGAGTCTCATAAATCTCATTCATGTAGGTAATAGAAGGTAATTAAGTTAGAATTAACTTATCAAATAAGTAATTCCAACAGAAAGAAAAATTAGGTCCAACCATATGCTAGAAAGGTTACCATGAACTCAATGGATTTCTCTAAACCCAATTGACATTTTATAAGCTCAATTTCTTATTTCCGACCTAATCTCTTTGTTGTATGACCCCATAGGTTCAATTTTATCTGATAGTGAGATGTACAATGATCTCTATCATTATATCATTAAAACTCTTTTCAATGAGTCGAAATAATTTCACTCTAACTCAGTAAGAATTATCGATCCGAAACAATCCTAATGAGCTCTCATAATCCACCAGTGACACCTAGCAGTATATAGTGACAATCCAGTAGAACTAAAATGAACCTCTAAGTGTAGTTAACGTGTGATTCAGTCTCTCTATTGTGAATCCCGACTAGATGGCAGGTTATGGATAAATCGTCAAATCTCAATATCAGTCATATGATAGATTTGATTAGCTCAAGTCCAAATGTGATGTCTATAAAAACTCTTTTTCATCAATCACTCTATTGTAGCCATAGATTCATGGATTTAACTTCTCAAATCTTAGAGGACTACTCCTCTCTATCAAAGTTGATAGATCCTATCTTGATGTACACCCTACTCCTACAATAGACCAACTGTCGTCAATATCCACTACAAGGACTCATTGAGATCCATATTTATGTATTAATCAAACTCCAACAACCTCACTGCAAGCAGTAATACTATCTCAAATTAAAAGATCAGTCACATAACTACAGCATTGAGACAATCACTGACGATTAAATAGAAATCCAAGTGATCTCTCGTATAGTCACGCTCAATGCTAGTTATTCTCTAACAACCACTCATACTCATCGCCCTGTGTCTCTACACAGTAGATTAGAGACCCATCTATCTGAAAGAAAATGATTTATGCATCAATCTATCCAGATCTATTACCATCCTCATGATGATCCTATGACCGGGAGTCTTTAGGAATTAAATACATGTCTCTAATTCTCAACACCTTGAGAGTATGTATCAAAACTAATTTCATAGATGATTCAAGGACATATTACACTTGAATGAAAAAAAATTTATCTTTTTATTGATCATATCAATATATTAAGTATAAAATTATGCCCTAAATTAATTATAATTTATCAGCCATATTGACTTTTAGGACATACATCTAACAATCTTCCATTTGGACTAAAATCAATTGGTCATAAATCTAAGTCCTATCTTTTCAAGGTGGACTTTCATTTTCAGTTGGCTCAACTGCTTAGTCAGTGGGTCTGTCATGTTATCCGTGGAGTCTACTCTTCGCACCTCGATATGAGATAGTCGCGTATATTGATGCTCTATGTGTTTGAATTTCTGATGAAACTTTGACTTCTTAGCAAGGGCTATGGTGCCATTATCTTTGCAGTACTGTGTCATGACATGACATTTAGTTCTACAACTAATATTAAAATCAGAATTCATCCTACACATCCATAGCACACTCAGCCTCCATTGATCGATTACTCAGAACCTTTCTAGTAAATCGAACAAGAATACATCCTAAAATCGCAACTTAGAATCACCTCCAAAGATCAAGAACAGATCCTTAATTCTTCTTAAGTACTTAAGGATGTTCTTCACAGCTGTCCAGTACTCTTCGTCTGGATCCGACTGATACCTACTCGTGATACTCACAGGAAGGACAATATCAGGTCGAGTACATAGCATGACATACATGAGGCTTCCTATTACTGAAGCATAAGGAATCCTACTCATACGCTGAATCTCCTCAGATATAGTCGGACACATCATCCTGGAGAGACGAATACCATGCCTAAGAAGTAAAAGACCTCTCTTGGAGTTTTTCATGCTAAACATCTTCAGCACCTTCTCTATGTACAGCTTTTGTGACAGGTCAAGTATCCATTTAGATCTATCCCTATAAACCTTAATTTCGAGAATATAGGGATGCTTCCCTTAGGTCTTTCATGAAGAATTCTTTGGACAACCATCTTTGACCATGGTCAGTATGGGAATGTCGTTCCCAATAAAGAGAATATCATTCACGTATAATACGAAAAAGGTGATCACACTCCCACTGACCCTCTTGTTTACACAAAGTTTCTCTTCATTTTTGATGAAATCAAATGATTTGATTGCCTCATCAAAATGATGGTTCCAACTTCGAGAAGCCTGCTTTAATCTGTATATGGACCTTTGCAGCTTGTAGACTTTGTGATCACCATCACCGGACATGAAATTCATAGGCTGCTCCATATAGATATCTTCTTCAAGATATCCATTCAGGAAGGCAGTTTTCACATCCATCTGTCAGATTTCATAATCGTAATAAGCTGCAACAGCAAGCAGAGTGTGGATGAATTTTAGTATGGCTACGGACGAGAAGATTTTCTGATAGTCAATGCATTCACGCTGACTATAACCTTTAGCCACAAGCCGACCTTTATAGGTCTCTACCTTACCATCGGCATCATCTTCCTTTTGTAGATCTATTTACACCCAATAGGTATAATGCCCTCAGGTGGATCCATTAATGTTCAGACTTGGTTCGAGTGCATTGAGTTAATTTCTGATTTCATTGCATCTAACCACTTCTCGAAATCGATGTTAGACATCGCCTCGTCAAAGGTATTAGGGTCATCAGTATGATCCCTATCTTTCATAAAGAATATTTCCTTCACTTTCTTCGTAAGCTTACACATGTACCTTTTAGGAGGTTGGGAGACCCTGCTAGATCTACGAGGTGGTAGAGGAACATCAACTACTAGCTCATGAATTACAGGTTCCTGAGGATCTATAGCTCTGGGCTCTTCAGAGATCTTCTCTTCGAGCTCCACTAACCTCCTACTGCCGTCATCTTGGATAAATTATTTTTTCAGGAACATGATATTTTGACTCACAATCATATTGTGGTCTTGTGGAAAGTACAAGTAGTATCCCATGAATTCTTTTGGGTACCCTATAAAGCGAGCTATAATAGATCTATCCTCCAACTTTTTCGCTATCTATCTTTTGACATAAGCCGGACATCCCCAAGTCTTAAGATAACCCAGACTCAGCTTCTTACTGAATCATATCTCATACGGTGTGGTAGGAACGGACTTTGAAGGAACCCTATTCAATAAGTGAATGGCAGTTAACAAGGCAGTTCTCAAAGAAATAAAGATAGATCAGTGAAGCTCATCATGGATCGGACCATATCCAATAGAGTCCTATTTCTTCATTCGGATACCCCGTTGAGCTGAAGTGTTCCAGGAGGGGTCCACTGAGAGACTATGCCATTGTTCTTAAGATATCCCAAAAATTTTTGATTAAGATATTCACCTCCTCGATCAGATCGAAGAACCTTAACGGGTTTACCCGCCTACTTCTCTACTCCATGCCTGAATTTTTTGAAATTTTTAAAGGCTTCAGACTTGTGTTTCATTAGATACAAAATATCCATATCTAGACAAATCATTGATAAAAGTAATGAAGTAAGTGTAACCATCCCTGGCCTACACATCAAATGGTCCACACACGTCGGTGTGTACCAGGGCAAGTAACTCTGTGGCCCTTTCCCCATATCCTACAAAGGGTAACTTAGCCATCTTTCTTTGAAGGAAAGATTCATAAGCTGGATATGGCTCTAGGCTAAGAGAGCTAAGGATCCCATCTTTTTTCAGTCTGTTTATCCTAACCTCATGCAACCAATTTATTTCGTAAATAAATGGAACAAAAGTCTTTATTGAAATTAATTTCAAAATCCTTCTGTGCTAGCACAGATACATAAATTAAATTCTGACTAGCTATAGAAACATAATAACAGTCTTTCAAATCTAATCTAACGCCAGACGGTAATCGAAAAGGATAAGTGCCAACGGCCTCTGCAGCAATCTTTACTCCATTATCGATCCGAAGGATCATGTCACCTTTTTTCAACCTCCTACTTTCTATCAGATCCTGTATTAAGGTACACATATAAGCACTCAAGTCAGAATCCAATATCCAACTAGAAGTAGAAGAAACCATAAGATTAGATTCAATTACGAGCATACCTTCGAAAGGTTTATCATCCTTTTTGGTCTTTAGGCTCTCCAGGTATTTTAGACAGTTCCTCCTCTAGTGGCCTTCAGCATGACAGTGGAAACACTTTTTCTTTGCCTCAGTCGCCTTTGGACCATCCTTCTTCGATTTGCTCTCTTTCTTCTGCTTCTTTGCGGATTTAGCCTTCTTTCTTCCAACAAATTTTTTTTTGGAAGAAGTCTGCTCCACAGCAAGAACAAAGCCCCTAGAACTCTTCAACGTACCCTCTGTTGTGACCAACATGTTGACAAGTTTGAAAATAGTGCAGTCAAGTTTGTTCATATGAAAATTTATGATGAATTGACTATATAAACTGGTAAGAGATTGAACGATCAGATCTATCTATAATTCTTTTTGCATATCTAGTCTGAGCTTCTCAAGCTCCTCAATGTCCTTGATTACTGTCATATAGTGCTCATGGACAGACTAACCTTCACGCATCTTCAGGTTGAAGAGTCTCTTGGATATTTCGAAGCACGTAGTACGGCTCTGCTCACCATACAACTCTTGTAGGTGGGTAATCATGGCCCAGACAGTGGGTATATGCTCGTGCTAGCTTTGCAACTCATTTGACATAGACGCCAGCACATAGCACTTAACCCAACTATCTTCATCCATCCACTTCTCAAAAGCAGCTTTCTGCTCAGCAGTAGGATGGTTTGGCAACACAACGGGATACTGGTCGAGAACATGATTTAACTTTTCTGAGGTCAGGATAATCTTGAGATTTTTGAGTCAGTCTTTGTAATTATTACCGATCAAACGATTGGTTTCAAGGATGCGAGCTCGAGAGTTTGAGGCTGACATGATGGTTTAGCTGCGAGAGTAAAGATTCAAGTTAGACTTTTATACTTAATATTTTAATTTACTTTTAGGGGTTTTAAGATGTAAATAAAGGCTCCCACTAATTTTTCGGATCCCTCCACTCTTCTGAAAGAAAATGAAAATCCTAACGCGATAAAGGATTCCTAGTGAGTGCTGCGGTTCTACTGATGACATGCACCTCACCTAACAGTTATTGGTAACATGCACACCGATACATGGACAACTCTTTGTCCAGATGCTTCACTAAGCATGTTGTAGCTACTTGGTCTCTAAGTCATGTGGGCTCACCTAACAGTTATTGCCCACACTTCTTAGTTAAGCCTGATCCATCATTCACAAGCAGGTGCAAGGCCGTCATTGGATCCCTCACCTAACAGTTATTGGGCCCAACCCCATCCTTACCCTGGAGCAACTCTTTGCTAATAGAATGGATGCGTGTTTCCGATGCAACTAAACTACTGTGTCAGTCGAGAACAATAAACATCTATAACACATCCGCACATCTACAACGGTGGAAGACGTATGAACTTAATATTTGTGGGGAGGTTTGGGTTTAGATCTCATCTAATCAATCATCATATGACTGATCTAACTGGCATGGGCTAAACCAAAATGCTAAGCAACCTAATTCAAGACCCAATCTTCCAAATTGATCAGGTAAGTGGAGAACGATGGGGGTCCCTCCATTGCCTTCCTTAGACACCAATGAATTGGTTAGGCCGACTAACGAAACCAATTAAATAACCACGTCTCATTAACTTATATTAGACACTAATAGATCGATTGATTAGAATTGGTTAACTCAAACATATCGGGCTCAAATCAATGAGCCAAATTAGGTCCTTAGGTTAATCGATTCTATATATGAGACTCAATCGATTTGATCAACAATAATTGTATGATCATTAACTTAATTGATCTAATTTAATTCAATACTTGACTCGGTTTAACCAATTACTTAATCGAATTAGACCCAGATGACTCAAATCAAAAATCTTAGATGTAATCCTATTACATGACCTAATTTTTTTTATTTTTTCATGACCAAAACTCTCATGCACAAATATAAATTTTAGATTTTAAAATCATATTTCAGATCTAAATTTTTTGATTAAAGTAAGTTTTAAAATATAAAAATAATTTTTAGATTTTAACATACAAACATATATCATATATATATATGCATATATAATTATATCTAAACAAAATTTTAGATCTAAGCATAATATCATATATCTCATATACTAGTCATAAATAAGATTAAAAATAAATTTATGATCTAAATATGTAATCATATATCACATATATGAATCAAAATTTAGATCATAAAAAAATTTCAGATTTTATGCATGTATCTATATTTCACATGAACGTTAACTAGAACTCTTTCTAGATCAAAATTCAGATCTATGCATGCAACAACATATCAACTATATGTTCTAAAACTAAATCCAAAATTAGATTTCAGATTTAAAGATCCATCCATACATCTTATGTATTAAGAAAAAAATTAATTTTAAATTTTTTTCAAAAATATGTATATCAAAATTCAGCATATGAAAACCCGTGGCTCTAATACCACTGTTGGAATTTGGGGTTTCAAGCATGCATATGTGTTTCAAAAATTTAATTTTTTAAATACCATAGTGAAGAATAAGATTAAAATAATTTTAATCTAAATTTTGCATGCATAAAAATATAAAACCATATGGATCAATTTCATATGCTGAAATTTAAATTGTGATCAAATCACATACCTTTTTCGCAATCCCTTTCTTCAAATCTGAATCTGGAAGAGACGAGGCTCTTTGTTAATCGCACAAGTATCTGGTCTCTATAAGTATCCACTCGAGATCAGCCTAGAACAGCCCTCTATAATCTGAATTTTGATTCTCCAAAATTCAGCCTGCTGAATCTGAATAAAGCCTGGATCGCGATCAACACTTGATCTTTCTTCTTGATCTTCTTCTTCTCCTTTTCTCTCAACATTTCTCCTTGCTTTATGTTGCCACAAAACACTAGTAACCAGCAATTGGTGGGATGCCCAACACCTTGGGCATGAGAATCCTTGGGACTCGCGTCCCAAGGGATATGGCGTTGGAATGCCTAAGGAAAAGAGAAAGGGGGAGGAAGAGAGGGTGTGGGAGCTCCTTTGGGCATGGAGAGGAGCTGGCCTTAATTGCTTTAGGACCTTAGGGGAGGTCTCCTTTTATAGGCACAAGGATTGAATCATATTCAATCTCAAAATATAAGTCCTACTTGTATTGGATTTTCTATTAACTTAAGTTATCCAACTTATATTAGGAAATCTTATTGACCCCAACTAATGGAGCCCTTGCACCCATAATTAGACACCTATTTTGCCCCCAAGAGACATCCCATATGAGAACTAAAGACCCTTTAATAAATGGACACGTCCAAATTGAACAATTTAAAGTGGCGCCCCATAATAACTATCAAGGAGATTCATAAGGGACTTGCATCCTTAATTTATGTGATCCATTATCTTAGATACCCAATAATTGGAGTCTCATGAATCTTATTCATGTAGATAAGTAGTAGGTAATTAAGTTAAAATTAACTTATCAAATAAGTAATCTCAACAGAAAGAGAAATTGGGTTTAACCATGTGCTAGCAAGGTTACCATTAACCCAATGAGTTTCTCTAAATTCAATTGACACTTCATAAGCTCAATTTCTTATTCCAAGCCTAATCCCTTTGTTGTATGACCCCATAGATTCAATTCTATCTGATAGTGAGATATACAATGATCTCATTATATCATTGAAACTCTTTTCAATAGGTCGGAATAATTTCACTCTAACTTAGGAAGGATTATCGATCTGGAACAATCCTAGTGAGCTCTCACAATCCACCAGTGACACCTAGCAGTATATAGTAGCACCCAGTAGAATTGAAATGAACCTCTAGGTGTAGTTAACATGTGATTCAGTCCCTCTATCATGAGTCCCGACTAGATGGTAGATTATGGATAAATCATCAAACCTCAACATCAGTCATATGATAGATTCAATTAGCTCAAGTTCAAATGTGATGTCTATGAAAATTTTTTTCCATCAATCACTCCACTGTGGCCACAGATTCATGGACTTAGCTTCTCAAATCTCATAGGACTACTCTTCTTTATCAAGGTTGATAGATTCTATCTTGATGCACACCCTACTCCTACAGTGGACCAACTATTGCCAATATCCATTATAAGGGCTCATTGAGATCCATATTTATGTATCAATCAAACTCCAGCAGCCTCACTGCGAGTAGTAGTACCATCTCAAGTCAAAAGATCAGTTACATAATTAGAGCATCGAGACAATCACTGACGATTGAATAAAAATCCAAGTGATCTCTCGTATAGTCACGCTCAGTGTTAGTTGTTCTCTAACAACTACCAGCACTCGTCGTCCTGTGTCTCTACACTGTAGATTAGAGATCCATCTATCCAGAAAGAAGTGATTTGTGCGTCAGTTTATCCGAATCTGTCACCATCCTCATGATGATCCTATGACTGGAAGTCTTTAGAAATTAAATACATATTTCTAATTCTCAATACCTTGAAAGTATGTATCGAAACTAATTTTATGGACGATTCAAGGATACATTACACTTGAATGAAAAGAATTTACCCTTTTATTGATCATATCAATATATTAAGTATAAAATTATACCCTAGATTAATTACAATGTGTCAATCATATTGGCTTCTAGGACATACATCTAATAATATCCACCATATATCCTGAGAACCGTGGATAGATAACCGCTGAGTACCATATAATGAAATAAAATATCAATTATTAATAATAATAAGATTATTATTTTTTCAAAAAATTCAAATACGAGACATCCAAGAGCCAATCTCATCAAGATCGACTCTTGAACGAAAATCTACGGCTCAATATAATTTAACTACCATCTTTGAACATACATTCAAAGATGAATTTCTAATTTATCAAAAAAGAGTAACTCTATATTGAAATTTTTTCATCAAAAATTTCAGTAATCTTTTTTTTAAAATAAAAATATTTTTTATACTTAATTATAATAAATAAAAGTATACAAAATAGTACATAAAATAATTAAATTGTAATAAGCAGGAGCAATGTGCATTGTGCTAGTAGAATAATAAAAAATTTATAAATTTTAGCAGTAACACTAAAAAAATTATATAATAAATATAAAATAAACTATAAATAGTTGAGCATGCACAATAATATTAACGCAAAATAATAACACGAAACCCAATCTCGAGAGCTCGATGGTTTTTTATTTTTTTAAAATATTTTTTACCTAAAAATAATAAATAATTTTTATTTTTTTTGAAAATATTTTTTATCTAAAAATAATTTTATTCTAAATATTTTTTCTTAAAAAATCTCCGGACTCGGCCGCCCATGGCCTCCGCTCCCACGGGCCATGGTGCCAGCACCGTCACCCATCCCGTGCTGTCCGGACTCGACCCTCGCTCTCGTGGTGCCGCCACCATCACCCACCCCTCGCGACCCACCCCCCGTGGTGCTGCCACCCTCTCCAACCCCTCACGATCCAGATTCTAACTCGGATCCTGATCTAGATCCCAACCCGAATTGAAATCTCGACTTGGATCTCGATCTCGATCCAATTCGAATCGTGATCTAGATTTTATTTTTATTAATCAAATAATAAAATATTTGATTAATTTTTTTTTATTTTTTTCTCCCTTGTTTCTCTCTTTCCTTCCTCTCTCCCTGCCGTCACCCACCCCTCTCCGACCGACCCTTTCCCCGGCCCCATGTCGTCCTCGACCACCCACGGCCCCCTCCCTGCCTTCGTGTCGCCCCTGGCCGCCCCCCGACCCTATCCTCGCCCCCGTGTCACCCCCGGCCGCCCCCCCACCCCTGCAACCCCCTCCTCGGCCAACCCCCTCCCCAGCCCCGTGTCGCCCCCAGCCGCCCACGACCCCCTCCCCACCCTCGTGTCACCCCCGACCGCCCCCCGACCCCATCCCCGCCCCCATATCGCCCCCGATCGCCCCCCGATCCCATCCCCACCTCTGTGTCGCCACCAGCCGCTCACCCCCACCCCTGCAACCCCCTCCATTGGCCGACCTCCTCCCCGACCCTGTGTCACCCCCGACAGCCCACGGCCCCCTCCCCACCCCAGTGTCGCCACCGGTCGCCCCCCAACCCCATCCCTGTCCTAGTGTCGCCCCCGGCCGCCCACCCCCACCCTGCAACCCCCTCTGCCGACCGACCCCCTCTCTGCCCCTTTATCACCCCCGGCCCCCTCCCCGCCCTCGTGTCGTCCCCGGCCGCCCCCCGACTCCCTCCCTGCCCTCGTGTCACCTCCCCGACCGCCCACCCCAGCAACCCCTCCGCCCTCGAACCCCCACCCTCATGTCGCCCTCGATCGCCCACCCCCAACCCCGCAACCCCCTCCGTCCCTTGGTGGCCCGATCAACCAAAAAAAAGGATGGGAAGAACCCTTACCTCCGGCGAACGACAACGGCGGCATTGAAGAAGCCCACGGTAACGGTGCGAACGGCAACGACGGCAACGACAGTGGAGATGTGCTTGCCAGCGGGAAAAGAGAGGGGGAGAGCTCGGAGAGGGAGAGGGGAGAGGGAGATCTTGGTGGGAGAGAGGAGAGGGGAGACGGGAGAGCTAGAAGAGGGGAGAGGGAGGGGAGAAGGAAGAGGGCTTCGTGTGAAGGGACGTCGAGTTGACATCCAATTAACGCAAAATTATTAGCGATGAAAATTTTTATCGCTAATAATATTATTAATGATAAAAAATTATTTTTATCATTAATAATTTCTGTCAAAAAAATTCTCCACTAAAAAAATTTTTTCTAAAAAAATTTCACCTAAAAATAAATTATTGATGATGGAAAAAAAATTTTATCATTAATAAGATTATTAGCGATGGAAATATAGTTTCTGATGCTAATAAATACTATTTAATAAAATTATTTTTTTCTCTAACATTTTTTTCTCAAAAAAAATTAAAAAAAATTATTTTTAAAATAGTTTTTTTGATGAAAACATCTTTTCATTGCCAATAAAATTTTTTTTCTATTAACAAATTTTTTATTCATAAAAATTAATTAAAATAATATTTTTAAAAAATAATTATCGATGAAAAATAAATTTATGTTGCAAATATATTTTTTTAAAAAATTTCATAAAAAAAATTTAAAGACTATTTGTGATGAATATTCATTTTACATCATTAATAATTAAATATCTTTCTAATAATAATTTTATAAAAAATTAATTTTAAATTTTTTCTATCAAAAAAATTTTTCATCCAAAGAATTTAATAAAAAATAATATTAAAAAAATATTTATGATGAAAAATAAAATTAATTTTCTTTAATCTAAAAAATTTTTGATCTAAAAAAATTTTTCAAAATAATTTTATTAAAAAAATTAATTTTTTATTAATAAAAAAAATTATATAAATAGTTAATTTATGATTTTTAAAAAAAATTAAGTACATAAAAAATATAACTATGATGAAAAGTTTAATTTACGTCGCTAATAATTGTTATAAGAACAGCTCTTCGACTTTTGCAATAGAATTGGCACTGTGGGAGATCGATAGATTTGAGATCTTCGATCTCCAAAGAGCTCATCTTCTTTTTGGAGTCCTTATTCTGGAAGTCGGAGTATGAGAATATCACAACGATTCTGAGATCGCGAGAAAAATCCATCAAGATTGAGATTTAAAGAATAGGATAGGGATAAGAAGTTAGAAGTCTAGAAGCTTGTATATTGCATGTATATGAGGATCGAGCTTGAGAAATTAGTCAGGAATTGTGTGAGCATCAAAGTTCGTATATTGCATGCATGCTAGAATGCGCTGCTTAACTATATGGTTCCTGTATAAAAAGAGGTTCCTTTCATGTAGCTAAGGCAGACACTCTATCAAAAAGATTCATTCATATCACTAGTAACAGTGACAGCGATGAACAGATGAATTTTATGTCGCAAATAAATGTATAGCTCATTTCATCCAGAAGGATCTATTCATTCTAATTCATGAATATCATCCATTTTCATATGATTTTTTCATACAAAAAGTTCGGTTTGGATTATAACTCACATTTGCTTCTTTACCATGTAAAAAGACAAAAGATGTATACAGCTGCTACAAAAAATAGATGCAATTGCTTTACACAAAATCAAAATTTTAAATTTTATAATTTTTTTAAATTTTAAATTTTTTTTATATATTCATGATAAAAATATTTTCATCATAAATAAAAATATTTATGATGAAAATAAAATTTTTATCATAAATACTCGATTATTTACGATGAAAAATTTTTATCATAAATAATATGATTTTTTAAAATTATTGATTTTTTTAAATATTAGTGATGAAAATATTTTCATCATAAATTATCGAGTATTTATGATGAAAATTTTATTTTCATCGTAAAAATTATTTATTTACGATGAAAAATTTTTATCATAAATAATAAATAATTTTTGATTTTTTTAAATTATTATTTTTTCTAAATATTGATAATTAAAAATATTTTTATCATAAATAATAGAGTATTTATGATAAAAATTTTATTTTCATCGTAAAAACTATTTATTTATGATAAAAAAATTTCATCATAAATAATGAGCATCTTTTGATTTTTTTTTTTAATTTTTGATTTTTTTAACTATTGACGATGAAAATATTTTCATCGTAAATAATCAAGTATTTATGATAATTTTTTTCATCATAAAAAGTACTTATTTATGATGAAAAATTTTTATCATAAATAATGAATAATTTTTAATTTTTTTAAAATTTTTAATTTTTTTAACTATTTACAATGAAAATATTTTCTCATAGATAATCAAGTATTTATGATAAAAAAAATTTTTATCGTAAATACTTGATTATTTACGATAAAATATTTTTATCACAAATAATCTATAATTTTAAATTTTTTATTTTTTTCAAATATTGACAACAAAAATATTTTCGTTGGAAATAATCTTGTTGCCGATGAAAAAATATTTTTCATCATAAATACTTAAATTATTTATGATGAAAATATTTTTATCATAAATATTTAAAAATTTAAAATTAAAATAAATGATGTATTATTTATGATAAAAAAATTCATCACAAATAGTATGTATTTACGATGGAATATTTTTTTCATCACTGATAGACAATTCTTTACGATGAAAAATTATTTTCATCGTAAATATTTTATTATTTATGATGATTTATATTTTTTATAGTAAATATAATTAGTGACGATGAAAATATTTACGTCGCAAATAATTTCATCACAAAAATATTCTTTTCTTACAATAAAACAATTATTATGAGTTAATTGATATGTACAGTTATTATAAATTAACTGTCTATTTGAACAGATATATTTCTTCAGTTTCAAAGAAAGATAACTATTGAAAAATAACTATTCAATCTTTATAAATAATATGAGTATATGGTTTTCCAAAATTTATTCTTTCATCATATAGAGTTTCATAAGGCTTTGTTAAATCCTATAAGAGAATTGTTTGTAAACCACTGTATGAATATCTCTTTTGAAAATAGTATTTTTGCGTGCTCAAAGTCTACTGCATACTCCTATTTTTTTTTAACACAATTTCCACGAGTGCGATTAGTAGTGGTTCTCACACATTTCCATTTTATGTTTGTCATGCTTGGTTCCAATTCCATGATGTATAGTCATCGGAGCAAATTAATGCACAATTTTCTTAAATTAAGTTGTTAGATCTCCATCAACACAGAGAGAGAGAGAGAGAGAGAGAGAAAGATTTACATGTACTGTCCCACATTTGTACTGGCCCTTACTTCTAATTTTACTTTCAAAAAAACAGTATTGAAGGTGCTGCCATCTTGTGTTTCAGACATGGGACCTCTCCATGGAAGATGCATCCGTGCCAATCAAAAGACCAAGTTCCATTGTCTTTTCATGAGGACCAATCACGAACACAAATCAATAGATGATGCCAAAACCCTGCCTTAAATAGCTAAAATAGGACGTCATTGATGTCAAATTCCAAGATGATGTTACAGAATCAAAATAAATCCATTCAAATTCAAATATTTAGCCATCTTCCTACGCTAAGAAATCTACTACAATGATATGATGCATTTTGACTGGAGCCCGGCACGCGACATCCAATATAACATAGTAAAAAGGATGATAAGCCTCACATAGTCAATATAGAATTGAGATTCATGTGGAATTCCAAGTTGCGCAACAAAGTCAAGATGAATCGATTCAAATTTGACTATTCAGAGTTAAGTTGTAAGAAACGTATGCTAAAAAATCAACCTCCATGGTATGGAATCAAATGAAAATTGAACTCCCACATGCAAGTCGGTCAAATAGAGTAAAATAAATAGAATTTAGATTCGAGACCGGATTCAAAATTTTATTAATATTGAATAAAATTTAGGTTTGAGTCCGACCTATGATCAATCCTACTCACAATGAGGACCACTCATCGAAAGGGAAAAGATTTTACCACCATGGTGGTAGCTCAATGGAACGGACCATGGCATCCATCCCACGCAACGTAGATTCGAGCACGTGGAATTTGATTAAACAAGGAGGATTTATCCTCCTCGACCTGTGCGGGTGCGGATGAAGTGCGGTATCTGATCCATTGTGTGCTAAAGTGGGGCAGAAGATAATGTGCTCATCTGACTCGGGATCGGTTTCAGCTATGCTCAAATATGGTGGGGAGGAGATATGTGCTTAGCATCATTTAAAAAAATAAAAAAATATTAATGGCTGCCGAGAATGCTAAAGACAGAAAAAATTTTGTGGCAACAACAATGTCATATCAAAACAACGATATCATATTAAATTCATCACAGTCCAACAAGAACATTTGTATTTAATCGATTGTCATTACATTTTATGGATTTCAAAGGTTAAGCCACGTTTTAATTTGAAGGCTGCATTGAATCTTCAAATTTTGATATCATATTTTTACAAATATATAAATATTATTTAAAAAATTATATATATATTTTTTTAATTTTTATGAAACAGAAAAAATTTTAATTAGTTTAGTGATTTGAACCCCTACCTTCTATCCCCCGTGTCCCATATTTGAATTCTTCCTCTCACCTTTTTTTCTTATTTTTTCTCTCATTTTCAATTAATATAATATTATTAAATTTATTTTTATTTATTTATTTATTTTAATTTATATATTAAACTTTTAAGATGAAAATATTAATTTTTATTTATTTATTTATTTATTTTAATTTATATATTGAACTCTCAAGATAAAAATTATACTGTTTCATTAATTTTTAATTTTTAATTTAATTATTATAAATTTGACATAACATCATTGCAGTAACAAAAATTTTCCCGGTTCCCCTCCAACATAATTAGCGGGATGGCACGGGATCCTTAATGCATGACCAGCCCTTCCGACACTTCACACAACTTGGCTATTGGAATAGTACGTAATATCAAAAGAGTCAATGGAATTTGTGATCTCTGATAGTGGACGCTTCACCAGGCTCCCTCTATTATCCATACCGTCATCCAAGTTGGTATTAAAGAAGTAAGGGATGGCGGCTGCCCAACCGGGTGCATTTATATATTATTGCATATTATTTGACTTCAGGGCAAAAAATCTAGTGGATAAAGTTGGCTTTCCAAAAGACACCAGATGGATCCGGTCCAACAAATTTTCGTATTTTTGTTCCAACTAATTCACGTCCACACCATGCTTTTTGAATGCCACCAAGATGAGGATAATAAGGACATAATGGAACTCCGCTTGAATTATCTCTCCCGAATTTTGAGTACCGTACTTCATCTCCACCCTGATTGCTTCGTTTGTTGCGGCTTGCGCTCCACTCCATTTGCCCAACTTCAGGAGAGGCTCCACTTTTGCCCTTTCGGAGTTGGCAACTCAAGTCATACACAGTAAATTTGAACTCTCACCAACTCCAGATAGATCATTATTTTCCAAGCCGAGAAAAGGATACTAAGAGAGGTAGCAATTGTAAGGGAGTGTGGAGAGAGATGGAGAGGGACGGCGAGCGAGATAGAAGGGGTGGGTGGGAGAAAAGAATTTCAAGTTCAAATATAGAAACAGGATTTTCCGCATATAACCCTAAAAATTTAAAAACAGTTTGTGGAGATGGGCAAGATATCTGTAAAAAAGAACTGGCATGTTTAAAATCAGACAAAACAACGAACCGGCAAGTAGTTCGATTTGTGAGTCCATCAATCTAACCAGTGACATCAGCAAGACATTCTCATATCATAATTATATTTTTATTTTTCAAAAAATAAAAAAATTATAAAGAGAAGGAAAAAATTAGTAAAGATAAAAAAAATACAATCTTTTGTCTAACATCATTTTTTTTAAATTTTCCTGTGGATCAAAACTTACATTTCCTGGCTTTAGATCCTGATACCTGTAGGAGCTCCAAAAAGAAAAGAAATTAAAAAAAATGGCACTCAACTTGAAACACTAAGTAGAGGAAAGGAGGAGCAAGTGCTGGCCTTATTTATCTCCGTTCTCTTTGACATTTTCTTCTGCAATTGAGCCATCAAATCCAAATCCATTAAGCAGGGGGAGAAAGAGGGAGAGTATATAGGATTTGGTGGTGCTTTGATGTGTCCTTGGAGGTTCCCATGGCACAAATGGGGTGTGGTAATTTGGTATAACAATCTAGAACTTCATTCGAAAAGATTAGCTAAAAGATATTATTTGGATTTTTTGGTCTGTATAGGTATTAAAAGTCTTCTTAGTAAATAATCAATATAGGATTAAATACACTCTCATATGAGTCCTCATATACTCTCCCAGTTTAAATTTTAACATTCTCACCAAGTTAAGAGTCAATCCATACAAACATATTCAATGAGCAGTCTATAGCCAGCTCTAATAAATTCGTGTTATGATATCTCCTCATGTACATGAGATGATTTAGATCAACATTGATACAATTTGTCACAACCAGAATCTCACCAAAAAAGATTAGTTGAAAGATATTATTTGAGTTCCTTAGTATGTATGAGTATTCAAGATCTTCCTAGATATAATGTATATGAGGCTAAATATATGGCTGTCTGGATCCTCACATCTACCATCAATAATATTAATCTGGAATATTCTAACGGCCTTAGGATACCAGTCTGGGGAGATAAGGAGGACATGGAGGCAAGATGTTGGAAGCTTATGTCATGCTACCGACCCGAGATAGCGAGCCGAAGGTCGCGGCAACCAACGCACATTTATAGGAAACTCTCTCCATAAGCATTCAAGATATCTTATCACGATATCAATGTATCACAATGGAACAAAATTTAAATAATTATTATTCAACTTTATTTCAAAACAACTAAATCAAATATCTTACAAAATAAAATTTTATAATCTTATATCAAATCTTAATAAATTTTAATCTAAAATAAAATATCAAAATCTTCCTCTAATTCGCTCTCTCATATCAGATCCCCAAATTAAGCTAGATCTCTGAATATGTAAAAATAGTAAAAATAGAGTAATGAGCTAAACAGTCCAGTAAGCAATGTACACTTTAGCTAAATAAATTCAGTAATAATAATATACCGAAAATAACTGTGCAAAATGCAAAAATGCAAAGATACAGTATTAGTCAAATAAGAACAATACAGATTCAGTCTTTCCAAAATTTATTTTCAAATTCATTTTTATTCATCAGTTTCTTTGAAAATATCACTTTCATCTCGACAGCCATGAACCAACCAAATACCAGCGTATAACCTCCTACTACTAGAATATCGAAATATCAGTATTTAAGCGCCCTACTGGTAGGGTATCAAAGTACCAGCGCATAACTCTTACTGATCGAGTATCAGAGTACCAGTATTTAACCATTCTACTGGTAGGGTATCAAAATAATCATAAGGGTTTCACCGCCCCACTAGTAGGATATCAAAATATAGTCAAGCTGCGAGTCAAAATATATTCTCAATTTAAAATATTTTTTTATATTTTATTAATTTAAAAAGTTCATAAACCAGACGATATCGAAATCAATCAACATAACTTAATATGGTCATTCATAAATCAGAAAGGAGCATATTCAAAAATACCATGTATCATATTTGTAAATCATGCATAATTTAATATAAAAAATATTTTATAATATGCTGATAAATCTAAAAGAAGTGGAGCATTATGTACCTCATATGCGTTCCAACAAATCCATATAATTTTATAAATTTATCTTTCAAAACCTAATATCCAAAATTATTATTTTATTAAACTAAATCTTAGTTACTTCAAAATAAAATACTAAATCTTCTTAAGCCCACTATCTGATGGTCGATGGTCAAGATTCCCTTTCTTAGAATCTCAAAAGGCTATTAGAAGATTTTTCTAAGATCCACAAAATCAAAAAGAGATACTTTTAGAGAGAGAAAGTAGGGTTTTCAAACTAAAGGGAGAGGGAGAAGACAGAAAAACTCTATGTTTTCTTTTTTTTCTTTTCTTTCTTCTTCTTCTTCCCATAGGTTTTCTTTGACAGAACAGGAGACCGTGAGGTCCCCCTTCTTGTTTCTCAGATCGAAGAGCATAACTGCCGATCGATGGCCGATGGCCACTGGGGCTATAATGGAGCAACTCGGAGAGGCCAAATCGACATCGGCGGTGACCACCGGTGTCGGAAAAAGCCAAAAAAAGAAGGGCAAAATAGAGGGGTTTTGCCCTTCTATGTTTCAGCAAATCGGATGGTTGGCGGCTGTATGCACCGATAAGGGAAGGAAGGAGAGGAAGAGAGAAAGAGGAGCTGGAGTTTATCTCGAGTTTCGGTGACTGCTACGGCAAGAAATCAAGGCAAGCACGGTAAAGGGCTTTCGCAAAAAATCTCCGACGATCCTCGCCGATTGCTCTCGATTTTTTGGTGGGGAAGAAGAGAGAAGGCTTCTTCTCTTTAAATAGGGCTGGTGGGGAAGAGTTTCACTCCTCCTCAGAATGGATTTTGACTTTACTTGAGAATCGATCGGAAGGAAGGAGAAGACTTCTCATGAGATTCTTATTCATTTTTATTTTTTATTTTTATTTTTTTTGGTGCTTTAAAAATGAAAATTCCTCCTCAGGATGGATTTTGACTCTAATTGGGAGTCGGTCGGGAGGAAGGAGAAGCCTCTTCATGAGAGTCTTCTTCATTTTTTTTTTTTTATGCTTTAAAAATCATGCAAGGGATTTTACATGGGATTGGGTACTACAGCTTATCTTTTCTTCTTCTTCTTTGATCGAGCGAGAGCGAGGTGGGGAAGAGAAAGAATTTAATTGATCAAGTTTTAACCATTTCTAACTCTGTGTTTTTTATTTATCGGACCGGATGCAACCGATTCTCGATTTAACCGGTCCGTCGGCCAAACATGCATGTCAATCATACCAAAATCAACAAACAAATAAATACATGGCAAACCTTGAAGATGTGCGTATCGATGTATGTATGTAATTCTAATCCGTCGCTGGTGACCGTAGCATGACCGCGACAGCGTGTAAAAAATTAGTAGTGTTAACTTTTATGGGCCTTCATTTTATTATTATTATTTTTAATCTATAAAATCATAATCAAAGTTAAATAAGAAAATTAATTACCGCGGGCAAAAACAAAATGTAAATGTCGTCTTCCACACACGCCACCAAAAAGAAGAAGAAGAAGAAGAAGAAGAAGAAGTCGTCGTTTAAAGGTATCATTGCTTCCAGGACCACCTAAAACAAACATTTTGCCCCTTACCTCCGTGAAGAAGTCCCTTGCCGACCTCCTCCAGGACTCCCTCGTCCCGACGTCTCCAAGGATGCCTTGCGTCCGAATCCTTAACGCGTCCCGCGTCCCTCTCCCTCCAGGTCCTTCTCCTCCTCCGGGGGACACCGTGCGGCTCTCCTTCTTTGATACCTTATGGGTCGTCGTCCCCCCGATCCAACGGCTCTTCCTCTACCCCGACGCCGCCCTCCCCTACGCCTCCATCGTCGACTCCCTTAAGTCCTCCCTCTCCCGAACCCTCCCCCTCTTCCACCCCTTCGCCGGTAACCTCACCTACCTCCCCGCCTACGGCGACGCCGTCATCGACTGCTCCACCTCCGCCGCCCCCGCCGTCTCCTTCCTCGAGGCCGAGTCGGACCTCGACATCCGCCGCCTCGCCGAGGACGAGACCCACGACCTTGAGTCTTTCCTCCAGCTCGTACCGGACCTCGGCGGCGTCCGTGAGCTGCCGGCCCCGGTGCTCGCAGTCCAGGTGACGGAGTTCGCCGGCGGAGGGGTGGCGGTTGGGCTGGCCGTCCACCACGCGGTGACGGACGGGAAGGGGATCTGGCGATTCGTTGAGTCGTGGGCAGCGGCGTGCAGAGGGCGTGGGGATCCGCCGGGTCCCACGCCGCTGCATGATCGAGCCATTATAAGACACCGGACCGGCGACGACATCGCCCGGCTGCTCTTGAGACGGATGGCGCCCGCGCTGCCCAAGGTGAGTCAGATATATGGATGAAAACTGGAATATTCTAACGATACTTGTCGCAGGGTGCCATCAGACTGGAAAATTCTACTGGTGCTTCCCACTGAAAAGAATAGTCTATTTATCTATTATTAAATATATATTGTCGACCCAAATTCCCAGAAAAAATTTTATATTTATTAGCCGTTGTCATATTTTGAGTACATGCATTATAAACCATGTTTATAGTTTATAACTAATCTTATAGACAGAGTTATAGTTTGTGATGATAATTTTTATAGTTTGTTATAGGTTGTAACACATTACATCATACATATACATACATACATACATACATATATATATATATATATATATATATATATATATATATATATATATATAGAGAGAGAGAGAGAGAGAGAGAGAGAGGTACCCTCATTTAAATATATTATTAATCACTTTGCATATTTTTTGTATATTTATAATACGTGTTATAAAACAAATCAATAATCCATTTTTTTAAAAATGGGTGGTTGAAAAATCAAAATGAATAAGTTGGCTCCAATATTGTATGATTTGTTTTTGGTTCCAAAAATTGAGAATAAGTTGAGATTGAATTCATGATTTTGGATCCACTTTTAACTCTATCTAATCTGATCGATGTGCATCGCTGATTTAGTTTATACAATGAATGATGATATTTAAAATAAAGGATTACAGATAAATAAAAAATATGATATAAATTTTTTGGGAGAAAAAGATAAATTATGTATGAGAAACTATATAACTAATTTGTAAACGTTGACAAGGGATTAATACAAAACTGCACTGAAACCAAGAGCCAATAGCTAATTGGCTTTGTATTTGACAAGCTCATTTTCTAAGACCGGAATCATTGTTTGATTTATGGCCAGGTTCGCACTTAATACTCCTTGCATCAGACCTATTATAGGATCATTTTTCTCACAACCTTATTTAATGTTGTAAAAACTTCTAGGTTTGTTGCTTGCTGGTATAATATCTAGATAATATAATTGCAACAATAAACAGATTCGAGATTATTCTATGACTTCCAAAAAAAAAAAAAATAAAGTAAGTGGCCTCTACTTTTCACCATCCCAAGCTCATTCTGGAAGTTGATTTGGCAAAAGTTGTTGAGCAGATCAAGTGATAATCATTTTTGTCTATGATTTAGCATATGCTTAATGAGCTCCACCACTGTTTCTTTATTCCAGAACTTTAAAGTAGTTCATGTGTTTGTGCGAGTGAACTTTACAATCGATTGGCTGGCTGAGATTAGTATTAATATTCATCATATTGATATCTCTACTTTTCATCCTGATTTTATTTTTTTTATTGGAAGTTGATGCTAGAGGGACTCTTTGCTTGATGTTTCTTTACTATAATTTTTTTTCTCTATATTACTAAAAAAAGAAAAAATAAAGTGGAGAACCAATAACGGAATCATGAACCAGGGATAAGGCGTCCATCCAAAAGGAATCTTGGACGCTGTAAGATAAGTTGTGAAGTTGTGAGGCATCCCATCTTTGAAAGAGTAAGTTTTGTAATTATCGGAAAAAATAAAGTGGAGCATGAAATGATATTTTCTTAATATCTTTCAAGGCAAGATATTAGGAGCCGCGGTGGATCAAGTTGCAGCCCGTTGAGACTTGTCATCCCATATGCGACCTGTTTATTAAATAAACTACAAATTAAAGATCAAATCTAATCTATTTATTAGAGAAATCAAAATCAAACTGATCCAATCAGCATAACCTATTTAATCTAACAACCCATTAATGCAACATGAATCAATCAATAATAACAATTAAAACAGGTATTAAATAGGTTAGCAGATTAAACAAGTCTCTAACGAACCTACTTGTAATCGGGCCATTTTGATTTAATTATTAAATAGGTTGAAATGAATTAAACAAACAGTATTTTCAGTCTGAATCTAACCTATTTAGTAAATAAATTTAAATTTAGTTGATTAATGTATATAATAAAACTTACCTATTAATGCCATTTTGAATTTGCTTATCATGGTTTGATAACGAGTGGGATAACCTAATCTATTTAGTAAATAAGTTTGACATGCGGGACTGTGGGAGGCTTGGAGCGGGTTTTCGCTTAGTTAAAATATATAATGGAGCCCATGAGTATGGAATTAAAATGATTCTGGTAATTACTTGAGCTATAAAATAACAAATATCGTTTAATTATAAGATGGTTCATGTTCGCTGGATCTGTCCAATGGTCACTTGCTATACTAATCTCTTTGTATGTAAACAATTTAAGGGCACGTGCACGTGCCCGGTTCCGGGAGTTATCCGTCATGCACGTGCCCTGGGATTTATGCAGGTCCACTCCATGTAATGATTTCTCCTCTTCTTTTTCTGTTCGTTCCCGCGGGCTGGGATTTGCTGCCTTGAGTCTCAATATTCTTGATTTTATTAGGATTATGTTTTGTATCGCTGACGTGAATAATTATGCTGGCATGACGAGAAGATTGCGGGCCCAATTGTTTCTTTTCTCGAAGACCGCTTCCATCACAGGCGAAGGACGTTCACCCTCGCCCCCGCTTTCATCCAATCCCTGAAGCAACGAGCCGTCCCTCAAAGCACAGACGTCAGCCACTGCCCCATCACGACCCCTTCCACCTTCGTGGCCATCTCCGCCCACGCCTGGCTCTGCATCGCGCGCGCCAAAGCCCTCGCCGGCGACGCGGCCACCACCCTCGGCTTGGCTGCCGACTGCCGCGCGCGCCTCGACCCCCCCCTCGACGAGGCCTACGCCGGGAACTGCATCCGCGGGTGCTTCGCGCAGGCCACGGCGTCGGAGCTCTTGGCGCCCGGCGGGCTCGCTTTGGCGTGCGAGAGGATCCGGCTGGCTGTCCGGGCGGGCGTGGGGGAGCCGCTGAGGGAGTACGAGGAGTCGGTGGAGGAGTACAAGAGGATGCCGCGGGCGAGTTCGGTGATCGTGGTGGGCTCGCCGAGGTTCCGGGTTTACGAGACGGACTTCGGGTGGGGGAGGCCGGCGAGGGTGGAGCTGGTGTCGATGAACCACGACGGGGAGGTGGTGCTGGTCGCTGGCAGGGAGGAGGGGGAGGTGCAGGCGTCGGTGGCGCTCTCGGCGCGACCGATGGACTCGTTCTCCAAGTTGTTTGTGGGTGGGTTCGATGGATAGGCTGGGTGGGGAGGGAATGGAACTACAACGTCGCAAGTGAAAATAGCCATCAGATGTAGAACGGTCTTTGATCCATGGCGACAACCTATCTAAATTATTTTTACTATTTCTTCTCTGCGTCGAATGCTTTGATCTGCTTGAGATGTGGATGATGAGACAGGCGAGCACCCTATTGGAATCAGGCCAGTAAAGTGGTTGCATCCCTCGTGGGTTGCAACTTGGATTGGTCCAACTCGGACTTGCTTGCCCAACTTGCTTATTAGATTGGGCTGGATGGAGGTATTATGAACTTGTGATGGGCCTGGACTCAGAAAGCCCAAGGCAATCTCCAATACAGTTGCGATGAGTAAATAAAAAAAAAAAGATTTTAATGTCCAGTCCATTTATGGACCCGACTTCAACTTTTAAGTCCCATCGGCTTTTTGTATAACTTTCGATCTATTTTTAATAAAATTTTAATTTTTATTCCTCATGAGATAAAAATATCCTCAATTCAATAACATATTTTCTTTCTAAACAAAAAATATCTAAACAGGATAAATTAATAAGAAAAGCAAATTAACTATATAATGATAAATTAATTATGTGCAGTAGTAAATTAATTATGTACAGTGATAAATTAATTATATATCATATTAATTTAACCATATGCAATAGTAAATTAACTGTATATCATATTAATTTAACTATATGTAGTGGTCAGTTAATTGTATTTCATATTTATTTAACTGTACGCAGTGGTAAGTTAATTATATATAGTAATAAATTAACTGTATACCATATCAATTTAACTGTATATAGTAGCCAGCTAACTATATATAATGACAAATTAGCTATGTATCATGTTTATTTATCTATATGCAATGATAAATTAACTGTGTACTATATTTATTTAATTGTATGCAGTGGTCAAATAACTATATACCATGTTAATTAGTTAGTTAATTATGTGCAATGGTAAATTAATTATAAACCGTCACCATCCTCACCGGTGATGCCCTCCTCGGCTTTGCCTTCGACCACCTCGACCCTGCCTCCTACCTAGCCAACAACACCATTCCACCTACTCACATGGTCGCTAAGCTCTTCTGCTCCATCAGGCTCGAGGGGTTAGTCACCAGCCAGATGGTGGACATTAAGTCCATGAGGCTGGTAGTCCCCTTTGATCTCGATCAGCTCAAATTCATTCACCTTCACAAGATTGTCTTTCTGCTAGAGACCTTGGCAGTCATTGGAGAGATTATTCGTGGGGGCTATCCCGCTCCTTCAGGCCTAAGGGGTTGGTCGTCGACCAAATGGTGGACATCAAGTCCATGAGGCTGGTAGTCCCCTTTGGCCTCAATCTGCTCAAATTCATCCACCTCCATAAGACCGCCTTCCTACTAGAGGCCTCGACAGTCATAGGAGAGATTATTGATGGAGGCTCCAACAATCAGATTGAACTGCTGCGGCGATATGCTAGGTGTATGAGATTGCTATTCCAAATGGTAGATGACATCCTCAATGTAACCCAATCATTGAAGGAGTTAGAGAAGATAGCCGAGAAGAATTTGGTCGGCGATAAAACTAGATATTTGAGGCTCATAGGGCTGAAGGAGTCTAGGGGAATACATCGAGGAGCTACTGAAGGATATAGTGACAACTTAATTATGTACCATGCTAATTTAACTATGTACAATAGCAAATTAACTATGTATCATATTAATTTAATTATGTATAGTGACAATTTAATTATGTGCAATGATAAATTAAGTGTGTATCATATATATGTAACTATGTACAATAGTAAATTAACTATGTACTATATTTATTTAACCTTGTACAGTGGTAAATTAACTGTATATCATATTTAGTTAACTATATATGATATTAATTTAACTGTGTACAGTGACAATTTAACTATATACTATATATATAGCTATATACAGTGATAAATTAACTATATACCATATTTAGTTAACTGTATACCATATTAATTTAACTATATGCAGTGATAAATTAACTATGTATCCGTTGATTTAACTACGTACAGTGACAAATTAACTGTATACCATATTATTTTAACTATATGCAGTGGCGAATTAATTATATACTATATTAATTTAACTATGTATCATAATATATATAACTATATACAATAGTAAATTAATTATATATCATATTTATTTAACTATGTATCGTGGTAAATTAATTGTATGTTATGTTTAGTTAACTATGTACTATCTAAATTTAACTGTGCAATGACAAATTAACTATATATCATGTTAATTTAACTGGATGTAGTGATAACTTAACTGTATGCAGTGACAAATTAACCATATATCATATTAATTTAACTGTGTGCAATGATAATTTAATAGTATAAAGTGGTAATTTAACTATGTGTAGTAGCAAATTAACTGCATATCATATTAATTTAACTGTATACTATATATATATAACTATATATAATAGCAAATTAGCTTTGTATTATGTTTATTTAAATTATGTATAGTATTGATTTAATTATGTATCATATTAATTTAACTGTATGCTGTGATAAATTAATTATATATTATATTAATTTAACTATATGCAGTGATAATTTAATTGTATATCATGTTAATTTAACTGTATACTGTGGTAAATTAATGATATATTATATTAATTTAACTATGTGTAGTGATAAGTTAATTGTGTATAATATTAATTTAACTGTGTGTAGTGATAATTTAATTATGTACAGTGATAAATTAACTGTGTACTATGTTAATTTAATTATGTGCAGTGATAATTTAACTATATATAATGATAAATAAACTATACATCATGTTAATTTAACTATGTACAATGATAATTTAATAGTGCATAGTAGTAATTTAATTGCATATAGTGATAACTTAACTGTGTACCATATTAATTTAATTGTATACCATATATATAACTATGTATAAATAGTAAATTAGTTGTGTATCATGTTTATGTTAAGTATGTGCAATATTGATTTAATTATGTATCATATTAATTTAATTGTATGCTGTGGTAAATTAACTATGTATTATGTTAATTTAACTATGTATAATGATAATTTAATTATGTATCATATTAATTTAACTATATATTATGATAAATTAACTATATATTATATTAATTTAACTATGCAGTAATAAATCAAATTATGTATCATATTAATTTAACTATATGCAGTAACAATTTAACTATGTATAATGATAAATTAACTATGCGCCATGTTAACTTAACTGTGTGCAGTGATAATTTAATTATGTGTAGTGGTAAATTAACTATGTACCATATTAATATAACTGTATGCAGTGATATTTAACTGTATACCATATTAATTTAATTGTATACAGTGGTAAATTAACTTTATAGTATATTAATTTAATTACGTATATGTATATATAACTATGTACCATATCATAATTTATATATAAATTTTTTTTTTTTGAACAATAGTTGCATAACTAGCTAATTAGTTGAATGACAATAACGTGATTATGGCTATATTATTATGTTAACTATCCCTTATAAGGATTATCGACAACATCATGTGAGCTAAATAAGTGAATGTTGGATACGTCATTTATGTGGCTCACATATAAAGATTAGTTATTAGAGAACTCACATAATTATCCAGTATCACTAGTTATGCCCAAGATAATTTTCTTAATGGAAGAAAATCATTAATATTTTGGTTATCTGATAAGGATCTGTAGCCCAACCTATTCAAGTCTGTGAGATCTATTGGTAAATGGCTTTTATGAAGGCATAGGTTGGAAAACTCCTCTTTCAAGTTTCTTTATAGATAAACTCTAATTAAATACTTCAATAATTATATTAGAAGGTATGTACCGCTAATATTTTCACTACATAAAATTATTTTATTAGAGATATTTTCTTACATCCAATACTAAAAAAGATTAAGGTTTGTAATTGACTTTGTTACAATAACAACATGCCAACAATCCATAATCTAAGAAAAAGGGGTATAATAATTAATCATTATCGCTCTCTTTATGGTGATCATGAGAAGTCAATTGACCATTTGTTGCCTCATTGTTGTATTCACAAATTTTTTGGGGCCATGCATGTGCTTAGAGTTTTTCAAGTGCAACCAATGCCATGCAATCTAAATGGAACTCTGGCATGATTGCAGGAGGAAAAATCCAGATCTTAGGGCATATTCCCAAAGATCGATGTCCTCGCATCTACAGGATGTTGGAATATATGGAAGGAGTGAAGTAGAAGACTCAAATTTGAAGCCTATATAGTAAGGAAGCAGCCAGGAAGCCTATCCTTCTCATCAGAGGTTGGATCTCCGATATAAAGAACAGCAAGCTCTCGAAAAACTTCATGATGACCCAAGATGGGGGCAAACAGGATGAACGACTACAGGTTGCTCCCATCGCCACACTATCCCTATTCTGCATTCAGAGTTATCTCTTTTCGTGGGAGAGGAGGCAAGTCATAGCTGGGAAGAGAGGCGCATATAGAATTTTCTTTTGTATGGCACAGTAGTTACCCACCTGCTGGGTGGAAAAACTAATAGCTTGTTTGGATTGGGGGTATATAGAGGTTTATAAGGGGAGGGGAGGATATAGAATGAATCTATGTTTGATAAAAAAAATTTTTGAGGTAAAGGAGGGTAGAGAAGGATTCTCTCAATCTCTGTGTACCTCTCACTCACTTAATTTTCTATACCCCCGATTTAGGATGTAATGGAGGGAAAGGTTCAAGATCAAATTTTATTTTTTCAATTTATCTTTAATAAAATTTTAAAATTATAACTAGGCTATTTTATAATCTCTCTTTCTAATCGCACAGACTAATTTTTTGCTCTTTGCACAAGTCAGAAACTCTAATTGTCTCTTCGCCCGCAGGCCGCCCCCTCGCATGCAAATTCGAATATCATGATCTTTAGAAGGCAGATTTCGGTGATAGAAATTCAGAACATGTCAGTGTCTAAGCTGACGGTAATCTCTCATAACCAGACTTCAGCTTTAACATTGGCATCTTCATATTTTTCTGATATGAATGCTCTTATTAATGAGAAAAAATATCATAAATATTAAATAGTATATATATTAATGAGAAAGGATATATTTGTCAAAATATACATAAAAATTTTTATATCCTTCTCTTAATCCCTCTATCCAAATAAGGATAAGATATGTACCTTTCTTTATCCTTCTCCTTTCTTTCCAAATAAGGATTCATTAATTTCCTTACTCTCTCCTCCTCTCCCCTCCATTACCCTCTCCTCCCCTCCCATCGTGAATTGTGTACCCCCAATCCAAATAGACCATAAGGGGAAAAAAATGTAGAGATCATAAGATTATTCATCTCTTGGGCTCTGGCCCGCTCTAAGAAGCTGGCGACAAGTTCACCGTCTTCATCTCCATGGGAAGAGCCATGCTTGTGACTATCCGATACATGGGCACCGTGCTCATATAGTAAACTGCTTGCCCCACGCTCTCATATGCCATCTTGTATCCGATCGAGTCCACAACCCCCTACATGGAAAATCGCATACCATCCACCGCATAGTGCCCACGTCGCCGCCGACGCCTACCACATCACTATAGATGTCCGCCAGCACAACCCTTGGCATCGGTGCCATATAGTGCCTCTGCCCCGCTGCCACGATCGTTGGGTGGATGCCCGATGCCAATGGGATCAGATAAGCCAATTGGTCTGCGCCGGTGATCGAGATGTATCATCCGACCATTGCCATGCTATTCTGCTCTAGCCAGTACATTGTCAGAAACTCTTTTATATAGAAGAAAAAGAAGGAATAAAGAAACTCTTTTATACATCGTCCGGACTCCTATGGGAGCCAGACTTCGTTCCCGACTCCGACTGCGGGAAGACTTCGTCCGGACTCCTACGGGAGCCGGACTCCGTCCCCGACTCCGACTGCAGGAAGACTTCGTCCGGACTCCTACGGGAGCCAGACTTCATCCCCGACTCCGACTGCAGGAAGACTTCATCCGGACTCCTACGGGAGCCGGACTTCGCCCCCGACTCCGACTGCGGGAAGACTTCGTCCGGAATCCTACGGGAGCTGGACTCCGTCCCCGACTCCGACTACGGAAAGACTTCGTCCGGACTCCTACGGGAGCCGGACTCCGTCTCCGACTCCGACTGCAGGAAGACTTCGTCCGGACTCCTACGGGAGTCGGACTCCGTCCCTGACTCCGACTGCGGGAAGACTTCGTCCGGACTCCTACGGGAGCCAGACTTCGTCCTCGACTCTGACTGCAGGAAGACTTCGTCCGGACTCTTACGGAAGCCAGACTTCGTCCCCGACTCCGACTGCAGGAAGACTTCGTCCGGACTCCTACGGGAGCCGGACTTCGCCCCCGACTCCGACTGCGGGAAGACTTCATCCGGACTCCTACAGGAGCCGGACTCCGTCTCCGACTCCGACTGCAGGAAGACTTCGTCCGGACTCCTACGGGAGCCAGACTCCGTCCCCGACTCCGACTGCAGAAAGACTTCGTCCAGACTCCTACGAGAGTCGGACTCCATCCCCGGCCCCGACTGCAGGAAGACTTCGTCCGGACTCCTACGGGAGCCGGACTCCGTCCCCGACTCCGACTGCAGGAAGACTTTGTCCGGACTCCTACGGGAGCCGGACTTCGCCCCCGACTCCGACTGCGGGAAGACTTCATCCGGACTCCTACGGGAGCCGGACTCCATCCCCGACTCTGACTACAGAAAGACTTCGTCTGGACTCCTACAGGAGCCGGACTCCGTCTCCGGCTCCGACTGCAGGAAGACTTCGTTCGGACTCCTACGGGAGCCAGACTCCGTCCCCGACTCCGACTGCAGGAAGACTTCGTTCGGACTCCTACGAGAGCCGGACTCCATCCCCGGCCCCGACTGCAGGAAGACTTCGTCCGGACTCCTATGGGAGCCGGACTCCGTCCCCGGCCCCGACTGCAAGAAGACTTCGTCCGAACTCCGTCCCCGACTCGACTGCAGGAAGACTTCGTCTGGACTCCTACGGGAGCCAGACTTCGTCTCCGACTCTGACTGCAGGAAGACTTCATCCGGACTCCTACGGGAGCCGGACTCCGTCCCCGGCCCCGACTACAGGAAGACTTCGTCCGGACTCCTATGGGAGCCGGACTTCGTCTATAGAAAGCCTCTGACTGGGCTCCTACCGCAAATGGCCCTCGCCTATAGTACTAACGCTCAAGGCATCCAACGGTAGAAAGCCCGCCAGTAACATTCGGGCTCCTTTTAGATGGATAGCCACCTCTCTCCGCCAGGCGCTTCAACCGAGCTTCGGCTGACAGGCCTGGACTCCCTGACAGGCTACAGTAACGGCCACGACTCTGCTCCACCTCCTGCGACGGATTCTGCGTGGCTCCATCACTCCCCGTAACAGGCTCCACGCGGCAGGCTGCAATAACGGCCATGACTCTGCTCCACCTCCTGCGACAGATTCTGCGCGGCTCCATCGCTCCCCGTAACAGGCTCCACGCGGCAGGCCGCAGTAATGGCCACGACTCCACTCCACTTCCTGCAGCGGGTACTGTGCGGCTCCACCACTCCCTGGCAAGTCGCGACAACGGACGTCGCTCCACTCTCCGCAACAGATTCCACGTGGCGAGCCATGGTGACAGCCACGACTCCACCCCATTACTCTTCATAATAAACTCGTCCTGGCCCGAGCGACCCACTACTAGGCGGTTATAAACATCGCTATCAATCCGTTGCTCCCTCCGCCTATAAAAAGGGGGCCCAGATACGTTATTCTCTAAGCTCTAATTTCTATCTTAAAACTCTGCTAAAATTTTCGTTCGAGCACTCCATTCTTGTTGAGGCAGAGAACTGACTTGAGCGTCGGAGGGTCTTGCCGGAGCACCCCCAACTCCGGTTTAGACTTCCTTTGCAGGTCCCGGTGGCGACTGCGACTCCCTCGACTCCAGCTTCTCCGACGCAGGCGGATTTTTGCTCCAACAGGATTGGCGCTAGAGGAAGGGGCCTGTGTCTTTGCAGTACCCTTGTTCTTAAAGGAGCGCTCAACGGGACCGCCTCCGGTCAGCTTTTCCGACATCCACTCCTTTCCCCACTAGGTCTTCACCCGATGCCTCCCCGCAAAGCATCCATGCGGTGATCCACGGCCTCCGCGGCCAGATCTCAGGCTCCGGCCTCACCTCCAGTATCCCAGCCTCCTCCCCCTCCTCCGGCAACAGCGGTTGGTGCGGAGCAATTCGACCTGCTGGTGCAGCAGGTCAGAGACCTCACTGAAGCTATGCAGGCCATACAACAGCAGCAGCAGCCGCAGGCATCAGTGCGACTGGAGAGAGCGTCACCAGAATTCCAAAATCCGACGGTAGGATGGGCCACTTGGGCCAGCCACCCCATTTTTCCCAGAAAGACGAATCCAAGGGTGGAGAGCCCTCAGTCAGATCACGATTCCACCCCTGGAAGATCTTTACCTCCATTCTGCCAGAAGACCCTCGAGACCCGTAGTCGAGAGGATTTTCTGGACCGGAGGCTCCAGGAGATGAACCGACGGATCGAAAAACTTCGCCACGCTCCCCCCGCTTATGGTAAGGGCATTTGTACTGATCCTCCCTTTTCTCAAATGATCATGCAGGAACCCATCCCGCCGAACTTCAAGCTCCCTCAGTTTGAGAGCTACGACAGAACTTCGGACCCAGTTGACCACCTGGAGACCTTCCGAACAATGATGCTGCTTCATGGCGCGCCCGATGCCATCCTGTGTCGAGCTTTCCCATCCACCTTGAAGGGAGCGGTGAGAAATTGGTACTCGACGTTGAAGCCGGATATCATCTTTTCCTTTGATCAGATGAGCCACCAGTTTGTGGCCCATTTTGTTAGCAGTCGGCGTCCCCGGAGGGGTTCGGAGTCTCTCATTAACATCAAGCAGAGGGAGGGGGAGTCCATTCGGGCTTACATCAACCATTTCAATATCGTCGTGTTGGAGGTTCGGAACTTGGACCAGTCGGTCGTGATGGCCCCTCTGAAAGGCGGCCTTCAGAAGAACGACCTTCTATTCTCCTTGGAAAAGAAGTACCCTAGAGATTTTGCTGATTTGTTGGCTCGGGCTGAGGGGTACATCCGAGTAGAAGAAGCCTTCAAGATGAAGGACGAGGAGACCGCGAGAGAGCGGCAGGCGGGAGACTCGAGTAAGCCCGCAGTCGAGAAAGAGGCGAGAGAAGCTCGATCGCATTCTCGGACTCTCCCTGGGCAAAAGCGCGCCCAGACTCCTCCCCGAGCGCACAGACAGAGAAGCCCGGAGCACCGAGTCCGCCGGAGGTCTCTCCTAGAGAGATTCCACAGCTATGCCCCCCTCAATGCATCGAAGACCCAGATACTGATGAAAGTCAGAAAGCAGCTCCCAAGGCTAAAAAGGATGCGCACGCACCTCGGAAAGCACAATCCTAATAAGTTCTGCCTCTACCATCGTAACCACGGCCATGACACGGAGGAATGCATTCAGCTCCGAGATCAGATCGAGGAGCTCATCAGACGAGGTCGGCTCGACAAGTTCATTCGACGTCGGTCTGAGGGTAGAGAGGATCGACCAAGGGCCCTGCCGCAGCCTGAACCGTCGAGGAGGGAAGAGCAGCCCGGAGATCGGCCTCCAATTGGGATCATCAACTCCGTCTCCGGAGGACCTTGACAGGAAGCAGACCTTCTACAGCCCTGGGATTTGAAAAACTTGTAAATGTATTACGAACGATCCCACTTTAAATCAAGATTCCTTCCAGACTTGCACATCTTTCCCTTTTTAGCATAGACTTGTAACGACAGGGGATAACCCCATCGGATAATAAAAACAAACCCTAATGTGGGCAAAGTTGAAAGTCCGGTTACTTTTAGATCGGATGAGGGGAGAGGTCATACAGCGCCCATATGCGCCCCCACAGCCATGTTAGGGACAGGAGGAGAACCGCGCCCTAACATGAGTAAGGTCGAAGGCCCGGTTACTTTTAGACTGGATGGGGGGAGAGGCCACACAGCACCCATATGCGCCCCCACAGCCATGTTAGGGATAGGAGGAGAACCTCGCCCTAACATGAGCAAGATCGAAAGCCCGATTACTTTTAGATCGGATGGGGGGAGAGGCCACACAGCGCCCATATGCGCCCCCACAGCCATGTTAGGGACAGGAGGAAAATCTCACCCTAACATGAGCAAGGTCGAAGGCCCGGTTACTTTTAGATCGGATGGGGGGAGAGACCACACAGCGCCCATATGCGCCCCCACAGCCATGTTAGGGACAGGAGGAGAACCTCGCCCTAACATGAGCAAGATCGAAGGCCTGGTTACTTTTAGACCGGATTGGGGGAGAGGCCCTGCAACGCCCATATGTGCCCCCACAGCCATATTAGGAACAAGAGGAGAACCTCGTCCTAACATGAGCAAAGTCGAAGGCCCGGTTACACTTAGACCGGATGGGGGGAGAGGTCCTGCAACGCCCATATGTGCCCCCACAGCCGTGTTAGGAATAGGAGGAGAATCTCGTCCTAACATGAGCAAAGTCGAAGGCCCGGTTACATTTAGATCGGATGGGGGGAGAGGCCCTGAAACGCCCATATGTGCCCCCACAGCAATGTTAGGAACAGGAGGAGAACCTTGTCCTAACATGAGCAAAGTCGAAGGCTCGGTTACATTTAAATCGGATGGGGGGAGAGGTCCTGCAACGCCCATATGTGCCCCTACAGTCATGTTAGGAACAGGAGGAGAACCTCGTCCTAACTTGAGCACAGTCGAAGGTCCGGTTACGCTTAGATCGGATGGGGGGAGAGGCCCTGCAACGCCCATATATACCCCCATAGCCCTGTTAGAGACAAGAGGAGGACCTCATCCTAACCAGAGCTGAAACCGATTACGTTAGAAATAGGGGAAGAACCTCGTCCTAACACCAATTAAGGTCTGGTCATTCAAGATTGGATGGGAAAAAGAGAACCTTCCAGCAACCCCTCTGCGCTCCCGCGACCCCATTAAGAGCAGGGGGACTAAGAGCAGGGGGAAAACCCTCACTCGAAAAAAAAAAAGAAAGAAAGAAAGGGAGAGGGGTTAAAAAGGAAAGCGATGAACTACATCAGCGACAACTGAAAAATAATTTACATTAAAAATACAGAGAACCTCGTCTCGACGAGGATGGGGGTTCTCATCAAAATCTTCGGTCTCCAAAAGAGCTCTCAACACGGGCCAAGGATAAGACGGCTTCCTCAGGGCGACAAGAAGCTTAGACCTCCGAGCTCGAACTCTGAAAGGAGGCGTCAAACTCGAGCGGTCCCGGACAAATTAGCGGCCACAAACAGAGAGACGGGTCAATGCGATGGCGATCGGATACCTCCGAATGGCATCGACATCGAGCGAGGCAAAAGCCGAAGGAAGATCGGCGAACGACAATTTAACACGTGAGTAAAAGAGGTAGCGAAAAATCTCCTTCTCATGTTATTTACTAAATATGCATTACAGAGCCCTTAAGACTGAAGAAGAAAAGAAAAAGAGGAGGGGAACACAACAATAACAATAGCGAATGAAAGAAGCTCGGTGGGCGACGATTTGACGCAAAGTGCGGACAAGGTAACAAAATCTCCTTCTCATTCTCGATTAACAAGATGTACGTTACAAGACCCTGAGGGCCGAGAAAAAAAAAACATTACTACAAGACTCGGAAGGAACACATTAGGGACCACTTCAAGCTTTCGACTTCTCCTTCCAGTTCCGTCCTTCTCGGTAGCACTTTTCAGTGCATGTGATAAATCCCTCGGCTCTCACCCCCCGCCTCATTTCGCTCCATCGCCGAAACCCCAACCCTAGGGGGAAAAGGGGGGATAGAATTCAAGGGGCAGCGACGACGACGGCAGCAGCGACGACGACCTGCATCGGGAAGAATCGGAAGTACCTCGGAGGCCGCGATGGCGCCGGAGGCATGCACCACCACCGTGTGCTCCACGACAACCACCGTCCTAGGTACTTCGGCAAGGTCGGCATACGCTACTTCCACCGTCCCCACAACAAGTTCTACTGCCCCACCGTCAGCGCCGACCGCTTCTAGTCCCTCGGCCCCGACGACGTCAAGAAACTCGCTACAGCTTGTGACGACAACTCTGCCCCCTTGACCGGTGTCACCCTGTTCAACTACTCCAAAATTCTCGGGCGGAACGCGTTCACCGGTTGTTTCCGTTATTAAATCCCTGTTGTTGAAGGAATTCTCCCTCGAGCCTCCTTTGAGGCGGTGGGAACCCTCAGTGACAATTTGACAGCCAAAGAATTCACAGGCCGCTGTTTTCTCCCTCCTACTCCTCTTGATCCGTGGCATCCTCTCGAGGTTGGCCTCCGGGGCAGAAGCCCCGGCGGGAGAACCCCTCGAAGGGGCTCGGAAGACTGAAGGCGGCGGGGAGCCGGTGGAGATGGCGAAGACTGGTGCGAAGAGTGCTTAGAGTCGAAAAGGGCGCTGATGGAGTGACTAAACTCTCAGGCAGAAGAAAGGTGTCAACTCTCAGGCGAAGTGAAGCCCCTGGAGGGAGGAGGGGGCTTAAATAAGCGACGGGGCCTGGCGCAGTTATGGTGGCGGATATCCCTAAGTCCACCAGCGCCCGCCATGTGTCCCACTCACCGTGACGTAGGGCTAGCTGTTAGCGGGACCATTATGGTGTGGCACTTAGGACTACGCTCCGGGGGAAATTCTGAAAGGACTCTTCGGATCGTCCTAATCGGAAAAAGACTCCAGCATGCACGCATTGAATGCCAAGATTTTCGAGGGCGGTCATGTGCAGAATTCAAGGAAGCGACTTCGGCTGTGAAAATTTTTCTGTACTTCCTTCGTTCGAAACTCGAACTCGAAAGTAGGGAGACTGGTGTTAGGTATAAAATCTCCCCCAGTCGAAGTTCGTGTCAGGAGCGACCACTCAGAGATTCTACCGGCATCCGACCTTCGGCGACATCTCTCTGACGATCGAGCCTCAGTAGCATTCCCAAGTTCTGCCGATGGATAAACCCCCACCAGCATCGACTAGATTCTTCACGACGGACGGACTCCTACGGGAGCCGGACTTCGCCCCCGACTCCGACTGCAGGAAGACTTCGTCCGGACTCCAACGGGAGCCGGACTCCGTCTCCGGCCCCGACTGCAGGAAGACTTTGTCCGGACTCCTACGGGAGCCGAACTTCGCCCCCGACTCCGACTGCGGGAAGACTTCGTCCGGACTCCTACGGGAGCCGGACTCCGTCCCCGACTCTGACTGCAGGAAGACTTCGTCCGGACTCCTACGGGAGCCAGACTCCATCCCCGACTCCGACTGCAGGAAGACTTCGTCCGGACTCCTACGGGAGCTGGACTTCGCCCCCGACTCCGACTGCGGGAAGACTTCGTCCGGACTCCTACGGGAGCCGGACTCCGTCCCCGACTCCGACTGCGGGAAGACTTCGTCCGGACTCCTACGGGAGCCAAACTTCGCCCCCGACTCCAACTGCAGGAAGACTTCGTCCGGACTCCTATGGGAGCCGGACTCCGTCTCCGACTCCGATTGCGGGAAGAATTCGTCCGGACTCCTACGGGAGTCGGACTCCATCTCCGACTCCGACTGCAGGAAGACTTCATCCGGACTCCTACGGGAGCCGAACTCCGTCCCCGACTCCGACTGCGGGAAGACTTCGTCCGGACTCCTACGGGAGCCGGACTCCATCCCCGACTCCGACTGCAGGAAGACTTCGTCCGGACTCCTACGGGAGCCGGACTTCGCCCCCGACTCCGACTGCGGGAAGACTTCGTCCGGACTCCTATGGGAGTCGGACTCCATCCCCGACTCCGACTGCGGGAAGACTTCGTCCGGACTCCTACGGAAGCCGGACTTCGCCCCCGACTCCAACTGTAGGAAGACTTCGTCCGGACTCCTACGGGAGCCGGACTCCGTCCCCGACTCTGATTGCGGGAAGACTTCGTCCGAACTCCTACGGGAGCCGGACTCCATCTCCGACTCTGACTGCAGGAAGACTTCATCCGGACTCCTACGGGAGCCGAACTCCATCCCCGACTCCGGGAAGACTTCGTCCGGACTCCTACGGGAGCCGGACTCTGTCCCCGACTCCGACTGCAGGAAGACTTCGTCCGGACTCCTACGGGAGTCGGACTTCGCCCCCGACTCCGACTGCGGGAAGACTTCGTCCGGACTCCTACGGGAGCCAGACTCCATCCCCGACTCCGACTGCAGGAAGACTTCGTCCGGACTCCTACGGAAGCCGGACTCCGTCCCCGACTCCGACTGCAGGAAGACTTCGTCCGGACTCCTACGGGAGTCGGACTCCGTCCCCGGCTCTGACTGCAGGAAGACTTCGTCCGGACTTCGTCCCCGACTCCGACTGCAGGAAGACTTCGTCCAGACTACTACGGGAGCCGGACTCTGTCCCCAGCCCCGACTGCAGGAAGGCTTCGTCCGGACTCCTACGGGAGCCGAACTCCATCCCCGGCCCCGACTGCAGGAAGACTTCGTCCGGACTCCTACGGGAGCCGGACTCCGTCCCCGACTCCGATTGTAGGAAGACTTCGTCCGGACTCCTACGGGAGCCAGACTTCGTCCCTGACTCCGACTGCAGGAAGATTTCGTTCGGACTCCTACGGGAGCCGGACTCCGTCTATAGAAAGCCTCTGATTGGGCTCCTACCGCAAATGACCCTCGCCTATAGTACTAACGCTCAAGGCATCCAACGGTAGACGGCCCGCCAGCAACATTCGGGCTCCTTTCAGATGGATAGCCACCTCTCTCCGCCAAGTGCTTCAACCGAGCTTCGGCCGACAGGCCTGGACTCCCTAACAGGCCACAGTAACGGCCACGACTCTGCTCCACCTCCTGCGACAGATTCTGCGTGGCTCTACCACTCCCCGTAACAAGCTCCATGCGGTAGGCCGCAGTAACGGCCACGACTCTGCTCCACCTCCTGCGACGGATTCTGCGTGGCTCCACCACTCTTCGTAACAGGCTCCACGCGGCAGGCCGCAGTAATGGCCACGACTCTGCTCCACTTCCTGCGGCGGGTACTACGCGGCTCCATCACTCTCTGGTGAGTCGCGACAACGAACGCCGCTCCACTCTCCGCAATAGATTCCACATGGCGAGCCATGGTGACAGCCACGACTCCACCCCATTACTCTTCATAATAAACTCCTCCTGGCCCCGAGCGGCTCACTACTAGGCGGTTACAAACGTCGCTATCAATCCGTTGCTCCCTCCGCCTATAAAAAGGAAGGCCCCAGATACGTTATTCTCTAAGCTCTAATTTCTATCCCAAAATTCTGCTAAAATTTTCGTTCGAGCACTTCATTCTTGTTGAGGCAGAGAACTGACTTGAGCATCGGAGGGTCTTACCGGAGCACCCCCAACTCCGGTTTAGACTTCCTTTGAAGGTCCCGACGGCGACCGCGACTCCCTCGACTTCAGCTTCTCCGACGCAGGCGTATTTTTGCTCCAACATAAGCAAATAATGATGTCTCGAATATAGCAAATTCATCGATCTCAAATCCAACGATGCAAAATCAATGATGCAAGATCAACGGTAAAATAGCATATATAATAGTGATCATGTACAATGATTCTTACCTTTATCGGTAACTGATCTAAGCATAAAAATCAATGTTCTTCTTCGATTTATGAATTTTAAAAATAAGATATTCTACTCGACATCTTATGCAGATAATCATATCGCTTCATAATCCTGATCAAATATAAAAATCATATATAGAAAAATTATCAATAATCGATCCTAATAACACAAATTTAGGACTTCTTCTAAGATTACCTAAAATCGAGATTTGTCTGAGTATCTAGACCCTCCATTGGTCTACAAGACTTCTAAAGAAAAAATCCATGAAGAAAGAGAAAATTTTAGAGAGAGAAAGTAGAGAAAAAATTTTCATATTCTTCAAATGAGGCAATCATGATCGAGATCATCAGAGATCATATCAAGGTGACTCAATATGGATTAACCATGATCGATGTTATAAATTTTGAATAAAAATCGGATTGGAATCCAACCTACTGCATGAATTTCGAAGCAGTCTCAGGTCATCATATTTTCATCTCAAGTTTATCCTAGGGTCCGTGATGAAATCAGAGAAAGAGAGAATGACCCTAGAGACAAAATCCATAAAGAGAGAGAAAATATCTAGAGAGAGAAAATAGAGAGAAAATCTAGAGAGAGAAGATGGAGAGAGAAGGTGAGAGAGGAGAGAGAGAAAATTCTCTCATTCTTTTTTTTTTCTTTTTCTTTTTTTCTTTTTCTTTTCCTTTCCTTTTCTTTCTTCCTTCTTCTTCCCGTGAGTGCTCTTTGGTGGGATAAGGGACTGTGCGGTCCCTTCTTGCTCCTCGGGTTAAGGGCGATGACTGCCGGTGGTAGTCGGCAGCAGCAAGTGAAGGCGGCGGTGGAGCCAAAGGTGGTCGGTGGTGAGGCTCAACCGGCAGAGACTAAAAAAGTACAATAAAAAATAGGAGATCCATCCTTTTTCTTTGAATTTCTCCAGTCATTGACCGATTACCAGTGGCCATGACCTTCAAAAAAGATAGATAGAGAGGTGGGGATCCAAACCTAAGGGTGAGACACCGCAAACGACGGCACCGGTGGCTGAAAAAGAGAGGAAAAAGGGTTCGGCCAAATAGAGCAAAATAGAGCTACATAGTTTTGTGGGTTTTCTGGTGAACCCGATGGCCGGCGAGGGTGCACGAAGCTATGAAAAGGAGGAGGAAAGAAGAGAGGAAGGAGGAGAAGGGCTTCCTCAAGCTTCAGTAGCATCGTCGGCTCTAATTTTTTATGTGCATGAGTATGGAAGATCATGGCTTCAATGGAAGCAATCAAGGGGAAAGAAGAGGAAGGAAGGTCGGTGATCATCGTGGGTTGTTTAGGAGGGGGAGAGGGGGTCTTATAGAGTGGAGGGGAGGTCGAATCTCCCTCGGATTCGATTTCTCCTCCGATGATTTGGGTGGAAGAAGACTCCCAGCGAAAGTCTTCTTCGTTCCATTCTTCTTCTTTTTTTAATGAGATTTGGGCCTCTAGATTTTGGGCTTGGTCCAAGACCCAAATGGGCCAGATGTTACATTCTCCCTCTCTTCAAATAATTTCATCCTCAAAATTAAGTTATGTTGTTTGAGATACATTCTAAAAATATATATATACATGCATCATGTCATTCTTATGCTTCCAATAATGTCTTACATATTATTTATTTCTCATTATCTTGTTATAACAAAAATTATTTGAAATCTCAAACTCATCCCTTCTTATTGATTTCTCAACTTTTTCGAAGAATCATAATATTTTGGACTAATAACAGAACTATCAAGCTATTAACAATATACTTGAAATGTCTAGGATTCTTCTTGGTATTATCTACAATGAAATAACCTACTAGCAAAAATTACTCGGCTATAATTTGATTAAATCAAGATCTGTAACATTCTTTCATTATCAATAAAATTCTTCTTTATTTACAACTAATGTATTTCATAATATCTTTTGAATTAAAAAATTAATATTTTTAATCAATTTAATCCACCATGCTTTTGCTGTGCACTCTGATCTTAATTTATCAAATTATATAGGTTTATCAAAAGATAAGAATATCCTTGTATGTTAGATCAATCAAAGGTAGATCCAACTTTCAAATTTTATATAAAATTTAGAGTAAAACTTTAAGTTTCTTTGTCTTTATTGCTCCTTGGGTATAGTACATCAAAATTAAATCTTAATCCACTTTCTATGTTTGAAATTATTGTATAAGCTTTATCACTCCTCAAGAATCCAACATGTCTAGAATCAATTTGAGTTAACATTTGATTTATCTTATAATCATTTAGATAATTTTTAAATTAATTTTTTTTAAAAAAAATTAATTTCAACTTGACAGACTAGAAGAACTCAAGCTAACATCCTTATAAGTAGAATCAACTTGATTATTTCTTGTAGAGCTCTCTTCATCACAACCCTTAATATTAATCGATAAATCTATACAAAATCTTATCCCTTATATAAGTCATTCAAAATTTAATACTAGCAAGATATCTTAGTTCAATTAAGAAATCTAAACTTTGACTTGAATAATTAATACACTTCACTATCTTCAACAATCACAAGAAAAATTAAAGAATCTAATCAAAAAATGGTAATACAAATTATTAAAGATTTCATCATAATGTATATATTATATTCTAACAAAATTGATTCTTCATATTTAATTTAACAACAATATCAAAATATCTTTGATCCACTTAAAAGCAAACTTTTGATTTGAAATTCAATGCAATTTAAAAAATTAAAACAATCACATCCAAATATGATATTTTGAATAATCAAAGATTTTATCAAGATGTATATCTCATATTCTCATAATAAAATTTAAGTATATTTTTCATCTAAAATTGAGTTTCATATATGATCTCTTATAGGTTCAATACTCAAAAATATTTCTCTCTCATATGATAAAATTTTTTCTTAGACATATCCTAACTTTCTTCTGATAAATTTAAAATTTGTAATGCTCATAATTAATATCAAAATCAAAAAATTTATCATGATCTTCACTCATATAAGTTTAGCATTCCAAAATTATCGAGTATACCTAACATAACATATCAATACCTCCCACTTCCTTCCAGGGTCAACTCTTCTTATATTCAGGTCACTCTTACTAATTAAAATTCAAGATATAACTCATCAATTTTATTATAGATATCATATACCACTTATGCATAAATTTTATCATAATATCTATTGATTCGAAATTCAATTACTGAATCATTTCTTTTATGTCTATCATGTTCTTCATGATCATAGTCTCAAGTTCAAATATCATTAAGGTCACAGTCCTGAATAATTATAACCTTAAGATTAAATACCACTTAAGTCATATTCTTTAGTGATCATAACTTAAGTTCTAATATCATTCTATCACATCCTTAATGATCATAACCTTAAACTCTGATATTATCTATTATACTCTATTGATTATAATCCTAGCATTTTGATATCACTTATATGACAATTTCTAGTGACCTTAAACCTGGGCTCTAGTATTATTCTGTCATATCCTAATCACTTGTATCATTATCTTCAAATGAATGTAACCTAAGCTCTAAGCTCAGATATCACTCTATCACAACTTATTGATTTTACATAAAGTTTTGATATCACTTCATAATCTCTAATGATCTTAAATCTAAGCTCTGATATTATTCTATCATATCCTAATCACTTATATCATAGACCTCACATGATCATAACCTATGCTCTGATACCGTTCTGTCATATCCTATCACTTATATCATAATTCCCAATGAGCATAACCAAAGCTCTGATACCATTCTGTCATACTCTACTCATAATCTTAAGCTCTGATACCATTCTGTCACGCTCTGAACCCAATAGCTGGTTCGGATACATGATTGCCACACACTCCTTAGAGCAAGTCCTAAAGAATATGCAAGGCCAAAAATAATTTCTTACAACCTCAACATCCATAATAATTCATTTCAACAATAATTCATAAAATCTTGCATAATTATAAATTAATTTTTTTTAAACCTCTGATCAGATATTATGACACTCTATCTATCCATCTGCTCATCCGTAAATCCAAGCCATAGCCAATCATCAACATCTTGTAACTTTGAGAAGAAAAAAAAAGATGAAGGGGTGTGAGCTTTACAGTCCAGTAAAAATTCTCATATCACATTGATATAATAATATAATTTAAAAATAAGGATAAGCAATAAAATATAAAATCTCATGCTTAATATTCAGAATAATACAAACATCCATAAATTTTCTGTCTTGTTAAAATAGATGCATCATCATATGTTAACAGGTGAAATACTTTTGTTCAACAATTGTTTCATGTCTTATCTTTCATTTCTCTTTTCATAATCACATGATTTTTAACCTTCTTCTTTTTGGCTCTAGACTAATCAAGTCTATATCTCAGTCATCATCCGAATCAATATCCACTTAAAAGTCTTTCAAGGCTATCCCAAGATGAGCTCCTGGCCGGCTGTCCCACATACGAAAGTCCGTGAGAGGCTGTCTCAGACATAAGCTCCTGACGGACTGTCTCAGGTATGAGCTCCTGGCCGACTGATTCACCTGTAGGCCAGTGGAGGCTGTCCTAGGCATAAGCTCCTGATGGGCTGTCCCAAGCATAAGCTCCTGACGGGCTGTTCTACATGACAAGACTAGTCTATACCATATCTCTCTTTTTCATTTAATCATTATATGTTGATTTCATCAAATCAATTTTGACTTACATTATGCTTAATTTAGATATGTCATATCCATATAATCATGCTATCAATCTCTGATACATATATATTGATATAACATACTTATGCTCAAAATCATATAAGCAAATAATGGTGTCTCGGATATAGCAAATTCATCGATCTCAAATCCAACAATGCAAAACTAATGATGCAAGATCAACGGTAAAATAGCATATATAATAGTGATCATGTACAGGGATTCTTATTTTTATCGGTGACTGATCCAAGTATAAAAATCAATGTTCTTCTTCGATTTATGAATTTTAAAAATAAGATATTTCACTCGACATCTTATGCAGACAATCATATCACTTCATAACCCTGATCAAATATAAAAATTATATGTAGAGAAATTATCGATAATCGATCCTAATAATATAAATCCAGGACTTCTCCTAGGATTACCTAAAATTGAGATTTGTCTGAGTATCTGGACCCTCCATTGGTCCACAAGACTTCTAGAGAGAAAATCCATGAAGAGAGAGAAAATTTTAGAGAGAGAAAATAGATAAAAAAATGAAAAGAGAATCTTCATAACCTTCAAATGAGGCAATCATGATCGAGATCATCAGAGATCATATCAAGGTGACTCAATATGGATTAACCATGATCAATATTATAAATTTTGAATAAGAATCGAACTGGAATCCAACCTACTACATAAATTTCGAAGTAGTCTCAGGTCACCATATTTTCATCTCAAATTTATCCTAGGATCCGTGATGAAATCAGAGAGAGAGAATGACCTTAGAGACAAAATTCATAAAGAGAGAGAAAAGATCTAGAGAGAGAAAATAGAGAGAGAATCTAGAGAAAGAAGGTAGAGAGAGGAGAGAGGAAAAAGAGAGAAAGGAGAGAGAGGAGAGAGAGAAAATTCTCTCATTCTTTTTTTTTCTATTTTTTTTCTTTTTTCTTTTTCTTTTCTTTTCTTTCTTCCTTCTTCTTCTTCCCGTGAGTGCTCTTTGGTGGGATAGGGGACCGTGCGGTCCCTTCTTACTCCTCGGGTTAAGGGTGATGACTGTCGGTTGGTGGTCGACGGCAGCAGATGAAGGCGGCGGTGGAGCCAAAGGTGGCCGGTGGTGAGGCTCAACCGACAGAGACTAAAAAAGAACAACGAAAAATAGGAGATCCGCCCCTTTTCTTTAAATTTCTTCGATCATTGGCCGATCACCGATGGCCATGACCTTTAGAGAAGATAGGTAGAGAGGTGGGGATCCAAACCTAAGAGTGAGACACCGCAAACGATGGCGTCGATGGCCGAAAAAGAGAGGAAAAAGGGTTCGGCCAAACCGAGCAAAACAGAGCTACATAGTTTTGTGGGCTTTTCGACGAACCCGACGGCCGACGAGGGTGCACAAAGCCATGGAAAGGAGAAAAAGAAGAGAGAAAGGAGGAGAAGGGCTTACCTCAAGCTTCAGTAACGTCGTCGGCTCTAATTTTTGGTGAGCACGAGTACGGGAGATTATGGCTTCAACGGAAGCAATCAAGAAAAAAAGAGAGGGAGGAAGGCCGGTGATCATCATGGATTGTTTAGGAGGGGGAGAGGGGGTCTTATAGAGTGGAGGGGAGGTCGAATCCCCCTCGGATTCGACTTCTCCTCCGGTGATTTGGGTGGAAGAAGACTCCCAGCGGGAGTCTTCTTCGTTCCATTCTCTTTTTTTTTTAATGAGATTTGGGCCTCTAGATTTTGGGCTTGGTCCAAGGCCCAAATGGGCCGGATGTTACAATTACACATGTCATTATGGGCGAGATAATCCAGCCCTTAATCGCTCCATGGAGTGAGGAGGCCGTTACTGGCAATATGTTGAGTGGAAGATTTGAATATCCTTAAAGATCGTGCCTGACCTTTTGACCTTCTTGAGTTGAGTGAATGGTGTCACCTCATGGTACATGAGGGTCCTACCTATTAATTGCACAGGCTGTCAATCAGGAGCTAAGAGTGTGGAGAGATTTTAGCTTTCATATGCTCCCATATAGGGATATTTATTGTTTTTGATCATTTCTTCATGGTGTGGATGGCTGTCATGACATGAAAATGGCTAAATATAGAAAGATAGCTCAGCTTAGCATATAGCTCAAGATAGTTTAGCTCATATCAAGATAGATCATATCAGCAATGATAGCTCTTCATAGTATATAGCTCAGTTCAGCACATAGTATAGTTCAACCATCCTCAAATCTACGTTTCGGATATGAATCCGAGGTATCTATGATATCACCGTAACAACTGTCATACATAATACATGCTTTAGACAAACGGCAACCATCCATATCTAAGATGGATGATGTTATAGATATCTAAGCTGATGTAGTGTGGGATCATCAAGATGATAGCATTTTTTAGTCCTATAAATTATAATTGTATATTTGTATTTGTGGTGGCTCCAATATTTTTTCGAATATACCATTAATCTTAGCTTTGATTTGAAATACCTAAGACTTTCCAAAAATTTTAATATATAAAGTTCTCTAGCATATCTAATGTACTTCAACTAAGGCACCTAGGAGGTACATCAATGACAACCAATGAGCTAGAAAGTAGGAACTACTTTAGGATTGTATTTTTCATTATCGTTGCATATTTATAAATTGATAATAACAATGATTGAAATGAGATTCTTTGAAAAATTACTCTGCTTAAATTATTGAATGGTTAAAAAAATAAATAATAACTATCCAACTCCTTCTGCGATGAGATTATAATTAAATAAAAATTAATATCTAAATAATTATAATTTATATCTTAGTTATTTTATGCTTATGCAATGCATGGCCTCAAAAATCATCTTGATACAACTAGAATTTCATATTGAATTTTTATTTGCAACTAGATCTATTTTCTATTTTTATATAAATTATATTTATTTGTATGCATAATTATGTATATTTTTTATATATTTAAATAAGAATGTATTATATATAATTAAAATTAAAAATTTAATATAAAATAACCATCAGAACGAAATGTTGGTGTTTTTTTATTTTTCGATGTGAAAAAAGTGGGAGGACCCACCTTACATTTCGTTGAAGCCAAAATAAACACCGGACAACCAGCAGAAGCGGTAGTTTTTGGTTTCGAATTATGGATAACAGGATAAGGAACCAACCTCCCAATGATCCAGTGTCACCCTTCGCAATGCGCCGCTACACTCGTCCTCTCGCCGTGACCCTATGACTCTCCTTCTCCTCCCGCTCTCTCACTCCTCCTTTGCTCCGCCGAAAGCCCATGCCTCCTCCCCTTTCTCTCCTCGCGCGCACTCTTCCTCCTCCCCCTCCACCGTGAGTACCCAGCCCGGCGCCATCATCGTCGGCGCCGGCCTTGCCGGCCTCGCCGCCGCAACCCACCTCGCCGCCTCCTCCATCCCCTTCCTCCTCTTCGAGGCCTCCGACGCCGTCGGCGGTCGCGTCCGCACCGACTCCCTCGACGGCTTCCTTCTCGACCGCGGCTTCCAGATCTTCCTCACCGCCTATCCGGAGGCCCGCCGCCTCCTCGACTACCCCTCCCTTCGCCTCCGCCCCTTCTACCCGGGCGCCCTCGTCTACCACGCCCGCCGCTTCCATCGCGTCGCCGACCCCTTCCGCCGCCCCATCCACGCCCTCGCCTCCCTCCCCAACCCCATCGGCTCCCTCCCCGACAAGCTCCTTGTCGGTCTGGCCCGCCTTCGAGCCGCCTCCCTCCCGGACTCCGTCCTCCTCTCCGCCCCCGAGTCCACCATCTCCGCCCGCCTCCGCGCCGCCGGCTTTTCCCCGGCCATCGTGGACCGCTTCTTCCGCCCCTTCCTCGCCGGCATTTTCTTCGACCCCGACCTCGCCACGACCTCCCGCCTCTTCGACTTTGTCTTCAAGTGCCTCGCCCTCGGCGACAACGCCCTTCCCGCCGCCGGCATCTCCGCCATCCCTGCCCAGCTCGCTGCCCGCCTTCCCCCGGGTTCCCTCCGCCTCCGCTCCCGCGTGGTCGCCGTTGACGCGGGCAGCGGCGCCGCCCGCCCGCCGTCCGTCACTCTTGAGGAAGGCGATGCGATCACTGCGGATCTCGGGGTCATCGTCGCCGTCGAGAAACCGGAGGTCGAGAAGCTTCTCCCCCAAGCCTTCCCCCAAGAAGAGAAGAAACCGAAACCGGTTCGAAGCACGGTCTGCCTTTACTTCTCCACCGACCGGGCTCCTGTCCAGGAGCCGATACTCATCCTGAACGGCTCAGGCGAGGGGATCGTCAACAACATGTTCTTCGCCACCAACGTGACGCCGTCCTACGCCCCCGTGGGGAAAGTTCTGGTATCCGTGTCGCTGATCGGGGCGTTTTTGGAGCGGTCGGATGAGGATCTGACGGCGGAGGTGGTCCAGGAGCTGACCGGGTGGTTCGGAGCGGAGGTCCGGTCGTGGAGGCACCTGAGGACGTACCGGATCGAGTTCGCCCAGCCGGACCAGACCCCGCCCACGGATTTGGTTGGCAAGGAGCCGCGGGTCGGCGAAGGCGTGTACGTTTGCGGCGACCACCGGACCTCGGCGACGTTCGATGGGGCGTTGGTGTCTGGGAGGATGGCGGCGGAGGCCTTGATCAGGGATAGGGGGTTGTCCAAGATGTAATTTTGGCCGTCTGATGACGACTGATCGGTCTACAGTTATTCTTTCAGTTGTTTTAGTACAACGCAGTGTCTGAAATCCATGTATTTGTTTGAGTGCGCCATTCGTCAAGGAAGGAATCATGTTCTGTTTTTTTTTTTTTTTTTTTGTTGGTTAGAAAAAGCGAATTCATATTAGACTTCGATTAAGATGAAAGAGAGAATGCATGGCATACGCTGTATACACAAAACGGCAAGTGATATGTAGAGCATACTCAAGATGACGTAAAGGGGATAAAGAAAGTGTTAAAAAGAATACATATACAAGGGAAATTAACAACCAGAGACAAGTAGACTCCGAAACAGGGAGTGATGGCCGATTACGAGAGGATGGTGCATATAGAACTCCAAGTGCTGCAGCTGGGAGTTGAGCGAGGTGAAATTAGTACCAAACAGAGTCAGAATCCGGCAGCAAAGCTGTTTCCCATCTTTAAGCAAGCTGACACTGCAGTAGGTTAACTGGAGATTGCAATGGAATATGCCGATGAAGAGTATAATGTCAAGATCTGCAGATGAATGTATTATGCAATAACAAACCAAGTCCGAACAAATTCTTAGTATGGCAAGGATTGTGGTAGAAGGAAAGCCAGCTGTAGGCGCCCGGCAGAAAGTAGGTGAACCATGCATGCAAGAACAACCCTTCAATCCTATCCTCAGCACATATATCATTAACATATTCCAACAAATGTTTATACAGTAATCTTGAGTTAAATATCTGTGCAGCACATCACAGCATTCAGGTACCCTGTCCTGAACCAATAGGACCTGATGGTTGAAACAACCGGAGAGGAGTGCGGAAATCAGGGTGGTATAATTTGCTGTGATGTGTGATGATCAATATTGCCCAACTTTTGACAAAAGCCACTGAAACCAAGAGCAGTACAAAAATTTGATATAAGTTTGCTTAAGTGAAACAACTCTCTTGATCCTAGCCCAGCAACAACTGTCTGAACAGCAATAAAGGACATATAGTATGTAAGAAGGATGGTCCAGATAATGCTGAACTAGGAAAATGATAATTGCAGAGGAAGCGAGTAAAAAACTGAGGTGTAACACTAAGTGGTTGGAGTAGCCCGAAAACCATGTTGATATAAGCAGAGCTCAATAATCCAGCTGTTGAAGCAGAAAGTAGTCCCAGGAATACTGATAAATAAGTGTGTCAGCAATCGTAACAGATGATGAAGATACATGATATATTAGTAGATATAGTCCAGTACATACAAGATAACCCAACAACCAAATCGTCCCAACGGAAGAACTGCATCAAACTATGGTACCCAGATCGAAAATGTGGAGAGCTCGAACCAAGAGAATAGACTGCAGATAGAGTTGGACTAAAGTAACAAAAACAAGCACCGAAATTAGAAGAACCAGAGCTTGGATCCAAGAAGCACCATGTAATCACAATGCAACTGTGAATATGAAGAAAGTGACATAGGATACCCCATATAGGATAAGAAGATAAATCCAACTGATGAATCCAGTGAAAAGTAGGAGATGATAACCCAACCAACAACCATAATCCTGCAGCATAATGTGGAAGATAACAGAGACAATTATACTCCTGCATCTTATAACAATGCAGCATGGTGTGCCATGATACATTCATCCATATCGAAATGAGGCGCTACATGATGAGAGTTCAAATAAAACTGAGGAGTCCAAGAGCCGCAACTGATAGATGAGAACACAAGTAGTAACCATAATTTTGCAGCATAATATTGCAGATAACAGAGGCAGTCATACTCTTGCGGCATATAAAAATGTAGATATAAAATGTAGGAATCATGATCTGCTAACGTACACCAGGAGCTGCAAATGTGGGAACGGATGTTGGAAGGAGGTTTATGAGTAGATATCAAAATATCCTCATGACATTAATTAAAATGGGTATAGAAATTGCATGTTTTATCTTGGAATGCAGTCTGATGAGGCTGCCAACATCCCAACTTTGCCTAGCCCATCCTGATCATAGATAGCTGGTCTCATCCTGCTTTACCTCCCGGATAAAACAGATGGGTGTTGATGTGGCTAAAGTTAGCTTTGCTTATCATAACTTACGCATGGCATAAAGGATCAGCTTCCATTGGCTTCATATTTCTAGATTGATTCATGTAAGGAAAGCCGACAGTCCAACCTTTATGGGATAAAGACTTCCCATCTATAAAAGAGGAGCTTCTAGATACCATCTTATATTATTCTGCACTAATGGAAGCATTTGGTATGCAGTGATCATCCCAATATCAAGAGCAATGTGGGTATAGAGGATAAGACCATTGCATTTAGTGACACTATGCTGGTCTTACATGGTAACAATTTTAAATCATCCTCATTGCTCAAGGTAACATCCAATCCGATGATGGGATATCCATTTAGCCATCGTTGAGGTCAAAAATCCAAGAGCATCCTAGGGCAACAATCTTTGACTGAAATTTGAGGATAAAAATATGCTTCAGTCTAGCCAAAAAAATTAGTATATCAATATATCATTAATATATTATATCAATATAATATAATATAATATATTTATAATATATATTATATTACAATATATTATCAATTATATTATTATTTATTGATAATTTTGAATTATAATAGAAATATATTATTATACTTTATATTTATATAATAAAGTGATTTAATATATTACTTTTGTTTTTCTTATTTTTCTAATCAAAAATAAATATTAGTATTAGAAAATAATATAGTATAAGTAGAAATAAAAATATTAATTCTATAATAATAATTAATATATATTTATAAAATTGATAATTTATAGGATTGATAAATATATATATTTTTTAGAATATATCAGAGATAGTTTTAACATTACATGAATCTTGTATTTTTTTTTAGAATACTAAACAGATTACTTATGAATATTCGAGAACTAATTATTGGACCATGTTCTACCTAATGCAGTGATTTTAGATCGCCATAGTGATCCAATTTGAGTCACCAAATACCATATAGACATGATGGTGGTCACAATAGAGTTAGCAAAGAAAATGATGATGTTGGTAGCAGATATGATGGTGGTATAACAAAGATGGTGGTAGCAGATATGATGGTGGTACAATAAAGATAGCTATTATGGTAGTGATAGTTTAATGAAGACAAGATAGTGATGGCAATGAGGTCAACAACAATATAACAGAGATAATGGCTATACAAAGGTGGTGATTATACTAATGATGACTATTATAATGATTATATGAAGGCACTAACAACTTAGTGAATGTGCCAAAAATAGCAATTGCAACAATAATAGTAGTTATGGCTGTAGTGCTAAGATAATAATGATGATGTTAAAAACATAAATTTTTTATTTTAAAAATAATTTATAGAAATAATGAAATAATTTTAATAATAAAAAATAAAAATAGTTGTAGTAAATATTTTCTTCTCAAATTTTGTAATTCATCAAAAATAAATAAAAAAAATAGAGGTGCTATCAAACAAGGCCTTGGAGTTTCATGATCAATGATTTGTCAAGTATCAAAGCCATTTGAACAGCCAGTTCGTCACGTGCATCGTGGCTGCGGTGTGCAATTCCCCTTCTACCGTCGGGAAAAGCGGGCCAAGAACCTCCGAACCGGTGAGACCGACATGGCTCGTACCCCACGGTCCGCGGCTATTAGAACTAGAACCGGCGTCCAACCACTCCGGTTCTCCTCCACGGTGCAGATGGGCTCGATTGAGGGAGCGAAGGCGGAGAACGGCGTGGCCGCCCCCGCTTGCAACGGCGGCGACCAGCGGAACGGCGGCGGCGGAGCTGCTGTGCGGGACAGCGAGGCGGAGGCTGGGAGGAAGGGAAAGGCCGGGGCGGGGGTGGCGCTTCCGCTGGAGGTGGGCACAAGGGTGATGTGCCGGTGGAGGGACCAGAAGCTCCACCCCGTCAAGGTCATCGAGCGGCGGAAGATTCCCAACGCCGGCCCCAACGATTACGAGTACTACGTTCACTACACCGAATGTGAGTTTATCCACCTTCTATCTCCTTTCACTTAGGGCTAGGGTTAGGGTTAGGGTTAGGGTTTGCAATTCACGTGAAAGTTGGGTTAGAAGAAGTAACGTATTGCAAATTTAGGGTTTTGGATGGCATCATGAAGAGTATTTGCTTTGAATAAGGTGGTGAAATTGTAAGTGCTGCCATGGATTTTGGTGGAAGGCAAATACTGCGATTTGAGTTGTCTTACTGGAAGTCCATGAAAATTATCAATTAATTATCTATTATCTATGAATTTTTAGAGACGTGGCTTAGGAGATCTTTCTATTATTTGTTGTTCATAATCAAGCAACACAATAAGGGATATTTAATATAATATAGGGATATTTAATATAATATATGGTGTTATTATGGCCTTATTCTTTTTGGATTGTCAAATTTGATGCCAATGTTCGCGCGGGTTTGTATGAAAAATTAAAGATGTACGTATATATCTTTTGATGATGTCAAATGATGTTGAAAGGAAAGTCTTGGTTTTGATGTGAAATGATGTTAAAAGGAAAGTCTTGGTTTTGTAGTGTAGGATCAAACTACTATTGATTTAATTATATAATTGGACATGAATGGGCCTAAAAGAAATTGATATAAAGAAACTATATTGAATGAGACTGATAATTTAATCCATGCTTGTCCTCATCTAGCACTTGAAATCATTATTTCTCGATCAGATGGACTGATGATAAAGCATTTGATTTTAATGCCTGACTGTAAGAATACTCCTAAAAGATTCTCTTTTTTCAGTCGGCCTGTCCCAAGTTTTTGCTTTCAATTGGGTTCAACAAATCAGAGCTTGACATACAGGGTCCTGGACTTGGTGTTTTAGTTGAAAATCAGGGGGAAAAGTTAAAAAAAAAAGGAAGAAGAAAAAAGAAAAGGAAAAACTTATGGGATGCTATTAGATAGTGCCTTTATCAACATTACCTGGACACTTGGTTTTATACCAACAAATAGAAGTTTAACCTCCCACCCTTTTAGTTGTCTTCCATATCTTTCCACTGCTGTATCCATGCCTTGCTTGCATGGTCTTCTAGTCTTTATAAGCACTGATGATATATACTAGGAAATTGCTACATGATGCAACAAAATGAGTTCCCTTTAGAAATAATCCTTTGTATTCTGGATATTAATTGAGCTTATTATTTAGGCAAACCTTCATTTGATGTTACACTTGCAACAGTGAGGAAATTGATAGTAAACACTATAGCATCTTAACCCCATATGTAGCTCAGGTGGTGTCTGTATAAGGGCAATATCTTATACATCTCTTAAAGCCCTTCAATGTGTAGATCACTTAGAAATACGTTCGAGAAGAAGAGTTTACAATGAAGGTTTTTATTAAGGGGAAGAGTGCTCTGTTGTGCAGGGTACCTCAACGTGAGATGCAGGATGGTAAATTAGAGCTGAGTGAGAAAGGTTCTAATATTGTTATGAGATAAGCAACCATGTGTTTCTGAACTAGTGGTGTTGGCTTGAGGGTGCTGCTGAGCCTATCAGGCTGAGGGAGGCCATTCTTCCACCCCTATGGGGTCCTCCCTAAAAGGAGGGCTGTATTTGGGCCTTGCTTATAGCCTCTTTGATCTGAAGAATGGTGTTGGATTTTATGGGGAAATTCAGAACGATATTTAGGTATGTATTGGGGTGTTAGGTAGTATGCTACTTTTTTATTGAATATTGCTTTTAATCACCTTAATTGTAATGGTTTAATGCGGTTTTGAGAAGAGATGGATGATCTTTGAGGAATTAGGTTATCTTCTGCTTGCTGTTCTATTAGTGTGGAGTCTTAAATTGATACGATTTGAGTTGGAAGTGTTCGTGGCCTTCCATGTTGTGGATGAAAATTCCTTCATATTCTAGTATTGTCCCATGGAGTCCTGTATAAGAACTGCTACTGTCAGTACCAGGTGCACAACATAATTGCGTGGCATTTAGACATTTGTTGTATGCTAGAATTATTTTTTAGTATCAATATTTATATTTGCTGTGTTGCAATGCTTATGCAGAACATAATTCTGTTTTACAGTCAACAGGAGGCTTGATGAGTGGGTTAAACTTGAACAACTTGATCTTGATACAGTGGAGACTGACATTGATGAAAAAGTAGAAGATAAGGTATTGCAGTACATGATTTGTGCTTTTATTAAATTACAGGATTGTTGCATTAAGGAGCCTAACTTTGCAGTCTTGCATGATGAATGTGATAAAATAGACAATTCTGTCTGCTGGTGCTGTTTGATACAATTCGGATCAGTTTTGAGAGTTCTTTCTTTTTATAGTTCATCATGTTTTGTGTTTGTTCATTCATATTTGGCTTACCATTGTATAGTCCAGTGGTAACCCAAACATAGTGTTACTTGAATTATGAATTACTTAGCTAAATATTTATTAATGTTGTATTTTTTCCATGAAAAAATAGTCTGAGACTTACCTGTGATCCTTTGTGGTCTTTGTCAGGCAACAAGCTTGAAAATGACCCGTCATCAGAAACGGAAGATTGATGAGACACATGTGGAGGTATTTTAGAAGCTGACTTGTGATTAAAGTTACTTCATGCGATCATACAAATCATCTCTCTCTCTCTCTCTCTCTCTCTCTCTCTCTCTCTCTCTCTTTCTTGATTATTAGTGTCCTGTGAACTTGTATCTCTGTAACTTGGTATCCCTTTCTCATTATTGCAATAGAGTTAGTTAATGTGTGATAGTAGTAGATTCTACTAGATGCTGACAATGCTTGTTCTAGTCTTATATGGAACTTTCCAAGTCTCTTAGTTTAAAACATCTCGCAATTGTAGCTACAACAAAGTTGATATGATGATTATGGAACATCTGCTGATCACAATATTGCAAAGATTGAGCACTATAACATTTGAATATAAAAGCCAGAAATATTCTTGACATGGCGCAATAATCACTTGCTGTTCATCATTTACCTATTTTTTCTCTTGTGAGAAATTGTTAATATCATGGGCAGGTGTCTCTCAGATAGGAAAAAATAATTTAGTTACACATTAGATGATGTTGTTTTCAAAGGCTGAATTATTAAATGAAAAAGATGATAATCTTCCTTTTCTTGCTCACCCAAAAAAGAGGTTATTCTTCCTTTTTGTTTTCAAATCTTATATTGAATGTATCTGCATATATGAAACACATGGAGTGCTTGGATATATGAAGCACATGGAGACAATCGCACACTCTTCCACTTCTGCATTTTGTGATCATGTATTTGCAGTTGAACTTACTACTAACACCCTTCTCATCTTCCAATTTTTCCTTTCTTCAGAAGGGTCATGAGGAGCTTGATGCTGCGAGTTTGCGGGAACATGAAGAGTTCACAAAAGTGAAAAACATAGCAAAAATAGAACTTGGCAGATATGAGATTGATACATGGTATTTCTCCCCTTTTCCGCCAGAATACAATGACTCTTCAAAGCTGTACTTTTGTGAATTTTGCCTCAATTTTATGAAGCGCAAAGAACAGCTTCAGAGGCATATGGTGAGCTGCATCTGATTTTCTTCTAGCTGCACTCTATTAACAAATTGAGTGGTCATGGAATGTGTGCTAGTATCTGAAGTTCATTGTTATCCGCACAGTCGTATATTTTCCCCCTTCTTGAAAGTATTTCTGCTGTTAATCTCATTGCATATAAACTCATTTTAGCCAATATATGTTCTACCTGTTGTGCATTCGCATATGCCATGTACCTGTCTTAGGACCAGTATGATCATAGTATAAAAGTTCTTCACTGTGCATCTGTAAAAAGTTTTTTATTTTAGTTCCAGTACTATATTTTAAGTGATATGCTTCTTTTCTTCCCCTCTCACTAGCAGGTTTAACTATGGTAGTATTTTACATGCTTGTGAATAGACAGAGTCTGCAGAGTTTAATATACACGTAAAAGGATTGAGAACGGTCAATGGAGATTTTCATAATTATAATATTAACTTTGAGATTGTAAATTTAGTGTGTGAAATTGGAGTTTGCTCCACTATTTATTGTCGAAACATCTTAATCAGCATTTATGTGTTTTATGATAAGCTACAAAATGAATTCAAGCATGTGTTTTACAATGCTAAAGGTAACGATCAAATATCTGTCTCTCTAATTTATAGTGGTTACAACACTCATCGAATTATTGAAATGGGCCAAATACTTGGTGTTGCACATAAAATTAGTCCTTGACTTGTTGGTTGCTCATATTATTGTTGGTAAAATTGGGCTGTTAAAGAGGTCAAAGCGTATTATTGATTCTTGAGCGTGTGTTTCCACAATAATGTTGGATTTTGGGGCAAATCCAGTTCTCATTTACCAATATCAGATAAGGTAAAGTAGAATTTTCAATTTATTGAGGCCTTTATTGCAAGTTATGCTTGATTTGCCATTTCGTGTTTTGTCATTTTGATAAAGCTTATGTTTTTGATAACCTGGTTTGGGAGAAAATGGTGAAGTCTTAAACCAATTTCAAACTGAACATTTTAATGGAGTCTATGGAGTACAAAGATACAACATTATGAATGGAATGCTTCTTGACTTGCTATGGTAGTATGCTATATGATGTCGTAGCAAAAATATACATTAGTAAATTTGATAAATAGTGACATTACAGAATGGAAAACTTACTGCAAATTATTTACTTTGTAGAAGGACAAAAGGCATGTATGGATTGCAAGCTAATCTTTGAACAAATTTGACCATGATGCTAAAAGCATTGAGGGAATCAGTAGACATCTTATTATGCATGGTGGAATTCAACAAATTACTAAAGAAGGGAGAGTGAAATGAGGAGCAATAATATTCAACAACTTACTGAAGAAGGGGGAGTGAGATCAGGAGCAATAATAAATGTGGTTAGAGGTGCAAATGGGCCAAGTGGCCCAAGCAGAACAGAGTGTTAGGCTGCTCAGTCTCGGCTGTTTATATGAAAGGGCCAATCAAGCTTGACCTGAGCTAGAGCAGAGCTTAGCAGGCATTCAAGCATTGGCTTGTTGGAGGTCTGAGGTGAGTTTGAATGAGCTTCTTACTTTCTAAGCCGAGCTGCTCCTTTTTTTTCTTCTGTGCAAGCCTTGAGTTTCCAGGCTTGGCTTGTTTATGGGGACAGTCTTTAAAATCTGTTTGAGCTTGGCTTTTTTCTTAGCTGAGCTGAGCCCACAGAAACATCTAATAAAGACTATTCTGAGCTGTTCATGAACAACTTTCTTCATTTGCAGCCCTAGAGGTGATGTAGTTATGAATGGCTGAAGTAGGATAGTCGAATAGTTCAAGTTTTTACAAGTAGAAGATGTATGCACTCGGAATTATGCATGGAGCTAAGAAGCAATATGACAAAATATTGTGTATGGCAAAATATTAGAATTGATGCTATAGGATCTCGTAAAGCATAATACGCTTTAAAAAAAATTCTCAGCTAGCTAAGCCTTAGGGTTGGTGTGGAAAAATTCTTGGACTTTTCAAGATGAGGAAAAGGAAATATGGGAGATTAAATTACATGGGATTATTTGAGTATTTGTAACAGATGATTAGATAATGCATATATGTAGAGTAAGCACAAAGTTAGGAGAAATCATAGAGTTGTCCTATACATTGTTCAAAATAGGCTCATCAAAGGCTTGCGTTGCTGGGCTTTTCTTATAGATGCATTGAAGCATAGCATGGGAGGCATTATAACAGAAAGCCATGTCACATGAATAGACACACGTAGGTGCATATGCTTTAACTTATATTAAAAGGCATAGATGTAGTCTTATATTATATTACTTCAAAAATAAGTGATGGAGTTTCTTTGGAAAACATACACGAGGTATTTCATGCAAATGCTACTGCATGCTGCACATTTAAGATTTCTGCACTTTTCGCATGTGGATGTGTGATCCTTGCCAAACAATTATTGAGTCCAAGTGCATAAGCTACATCCTTTGCCTGAATTTTCACATTCTATTAGATTCCCAATTTTTAAGAAAACCTGTGAGGCTTAAGCTGTACACTTTTATGTCTGTCCCTTGCTTCATCAAGTGTATAAAGACCTTGCTTCATGTCTCTTGTCATTTTAAGTTTCACCATTTTAGACTCTTCAGTTTTCATTTTTGGTTCGAGATCGAATCATGATCTTTTCCATTCCACCGTCCTCCACCTCTTTCCCCTTTTTCCTCATCTGACCACTCAGCAAATATGTCCATGCTTCTGACCTCCTTCACTTTGATTTTTCCCTTAACCTCCATCTCTTCTTCCCATGATCTACCATGATCTTTTATCTCCTCTTCTTCGTGTTCCTTCCTCCTCTTCTGTTAGTCTGTCTTCAATGCTCAAATAATCCTCTCTCTCCAAAAAAATTTTAGAGCCTGAGCAGGAGCAAGATAGTGAAAAGGCAAATATGGAGATCTGGTTCCAATTGTAACTTAGGAAGTCATTTGCAACACTAGAGTGCATTTGTGTCTGACACTGGCATGGCAGTCACTTGGAAGCTCTAGACGACTTAGCTAGTAAACCAGTCAACAACATTAATAAAACACTCAGTATTTTACAAAGCACCACTTGTAGTTCTTCAATATTCTTAACGAATTTCCTTATTGCTGCTCTATTTCATTTATGTATTTCCTTGTGTCAAGCTTGATAAGATTAGGGACTGTTATTGCAATTCCCTTCATTAATGCTATTTTGTAAAATTTGTATAAATTGTGGTGGAAGGTGGAAGCTCTAAAAACGAAACAATAAAAACTATAGAAATGGCATAGAATGGGATATGAAATAGATTTAGGGGTTGATTAGCGAGATCTTTATAACTGCGAAATGCAAGACTTGTTCCCATGAAGTTAAATTACTGAACATTTTTGGTGAAGCTGAATTTTTCTATTAAAAATCCCATAAAAAGCTACAGGTTCATCATTATTTGTTAAGATTACTTATGCACAGGAGTAAAATTTGAGTAAAACTTACAACTTAGGTTTTTTTATCATTTTATAGTAGTGCTACATTTGTGCTCCCTCTTCTGCAAATTTTATCCCTCTATTTGAACCGAATGTGTTGCGAAGTGCCATCGAAGGTTATTGAGTATTTTAATGTTAATCTTCCATATTTGGCAAACATACACCTCATTTAATCTTATTTCTCTGCTTGAATAATGTGCAAATTTGGTAGTGGAAATAATGGTTGCTGATTTTATTATTTTGTTTGATGCCAAGTTGTAGTTTGTTCATTTCTAGGATATCTATACTATTCCCGACACTTCCAGCTGACAAGAGTAGGTGAGTTCATTCCTTTTAGGGTTCCAAGGCCGTCTATGGTGTTAGAAGATTTGGAAAGTTTTGGTCATTCCGGAAGGCCTAAACTTGCTCCTTTTGCATCTTAAGCTCCATGATAGAGTGGCGTTTCATGAAGCGTGGATTTGTGTTGAGCTAGTGATTGGCTTTGGGCAATGTATGCTTTGTTCTTTTTCTTTTGGCTGACCTGACAAATAACAAGAGTTCCTCATTCCTAGTGCTTCGCCATGTTTGTTTTTTTTTTTTTGGTTAATTTTTTTAACTATGATTCATTCCTGTTCACAAAGATAAAGATCAATTTAGCTAGTAAGCTGAGGATCTGTCCTGTGTAATTAATGGCTACCCCTTACTGATGAAATTTTAAAATATTCATAATTTCTCAGCTAGCATATAATTATTTGCTAACCTTAGATTTTTTTTTTTTTTTTGGGTCAAATAATGTCAAAGCCAAACGATGTGCAATATCAAGACAATGCATGGCATCTGGTTTTTTGTTTTTGTGCACGATAAGGAACTGGTCATTCTCAAACTGTTCTGTGAATTGTGAGTTAATTATTGGCTGGAAGTTAGATGGATTTTATGCATTTTACATTTCATATCCTGCATTCAGGATACCGGGAAACTGAAATTTCTAATGATATAGGACATTTTGTTATTCAAGCTAGTAATGTGCATGTGATTATTGCCATCTTTGTTTTGTCTTTTTTTTTTTTTCTCTTAATAAGAACCTCTTTAATTATTGACGCATCCTCTTTTTTGTCATGTAGAGGAAATGTGACCTTAAGCATCCACCAGGTGATGAGATCTACCGAAGTGGCACCCTGTCTATGTTTGAGGCAAGCTTGTTATCTCTGTTCATCCTTTTTTCAGTTCATAGATTCATATTTCTTTCTCCGTTATTTTCAAGTATTAAGAGTAGTGCTGGGTAAATATCTTTCTCAACTGCTTAAAGCATCTTTTTCAATCTTAGCTGGCATGAATCTTTTTTTAGTTTATCTGAGCTTAAAGTAACTTAATAGGCTTCTCAGATTATGCACGTAGAGTTGATGCCGCTTTTAGTACCAAATTGGCAACTGACTTGGGTTATATCTTGCTTTTCCCCCTCTTGTTTTTCTTTACTCTGTTAGTGTCATTACTCCTCACTGCAATTATACTATGAGATCATAGTTTATTTAGCTTCTCTAACAGAAAATTTGCAACAGGTTGATGGGAAGAAGAACAAGGTTTATGGGCAGAATCTCTGCTATTTGGCGAAATTGTTTCTTGATCATAAGACTCTTTATTATGATGTCGACCTATTTTTATTTTATGTCCTTTGTGAATGTGATGATCGAGGTTGCCACATGGTTGGGTATTTTTCTAAGGTAATGGTTACATTGTTTGTTCCTTGAGAAATCTCTTTATAAGAAAGATGCATTACTCTAATAATTGAAAAATCCTGCCATATGTTCTCATTACAGATGCTACTTGGTTAGCACATTTTGATTTTTTTCCCTGAATTGTTCTGCTATATGAATGCTCAATCTTTTCTTGCTTGGAAGTTCGATTCTTTTGCTGCAAGATGTATCCAATTTTTATTGGCTTGTGGATCACCGAGTGTGGAGTTGAACACAACAATTTCTTACCAATATTATTAATCCTGCTCAAAATGACAAATTCATGTTGCTTTGTTACTATTCTTGCTTTTCTTTTTGTTGTTGTTTAATGGTGTTGCCTGTAGTCATTTATCTTTTTTGGATGTTTGGTAGTCGTAGGATATATTATCGCTGCACTTTGATGTACCATTAGTGCTAACATGTTATTTTTATGACCCATCAAATGGTCTTGTGTTGTCATTTTTGTGAATTTTTTTTTGGTACAAGTAACCTTTGTCATTGTTCCCACAATCATGTAAAGTTTTCCTACCTTAGTAGGATAAATTCAGGATGTTTATGCTTGCAGCAATATTCATTTATGCTCAAATATTTGGCTGGCTAGTTATCCAAGTGTTTTTTTCCAATTATATTATCAATGATCCTGCTATCAAGATCCAGCTAACACAGAAACATGTTGGCCATATCATCATCATAATCATAATCATCAAGCCTTTTCTGAACTATTTATGGTCGGTTTTGTGGCTCTTCATTTAACAAGTAATCTTATCCAAGGCCATCTCCAATATTATTTCAAGTTTCTCGGTATCCTTCCTCACAATCTCCATCCATGTTAATTTAGGCCTTCATTTTCTTTTTCTATAATTCAGTACAAATTAAAATACCTCTTCTTATAGGAGCTTTCATATCTTTGTTTTACCATATCATCTTGATCAAATTCCCATCATTTTGTCCTTAATTTATGTAACTCTTATAGTTCCTTTAATATATTTATTTCTTAATCTGTCCTTCCTAGTGTTACTAGATATCTATCTTAACACTCTCGTTTCTGCCACATTCACTTTGTTTTCATGTACTTTCTTTATTGCCCAACACTTTAAGCCTCACAGCATTGCAGACTTTATTATTGTTCTATAAAACTTTTTGTTGTCTCCAAGCCTATTATATAATATTCCATATGCATCTCTCCACTTCATTCAGCTAGCTGTAATGCTATTGCATGCCTTAATCTTTCTCTCCATTATTTTTTGTGATATATCTTAAATAATGAAATCGATCACTCTGCAGCATTTCTTGTTCATTGATCTTAATTGATATTTTGTCTTCATTTTCATTTTCATTAAATTTACATTCCATGTACTATCTTTGTTCTACTAATTCTTAAGCCTTGATCTTCTAAAGTATTCCTTAATAAGTCCAATTTTTGTATTTGTTCTAGTTTTCTTTTCATCAATCAATACAATATTGTCCACAAGCAACATATACCATGGTACATCTTCCTAAACGTTTACTTTGAGTTCATCCTTAATTAATGCAAAAAGAGATAACCATCTGCAAATAACATGCACCTAAACATGTTGACCACTATTCATAATTTATCAAGATCCAGCTTACTTCATCCTCCTTTGTAGCACTTGTAAGGAACATGCTGGAGTTAAATTGATATTGCAGGTCAATTGACAGCATGGAATGTCATACTGTACCATACCGGTCTCGTATCGTACCATACCGGTCTTGTACCGATATGCCGTCTTGGAGCGTACTGGTACTACTGTACTATACCGAACCGTGTACCGATATTACAGCAGGATTTTACTGGTACAGGATCCAGTATCGAGACGGCGAACCTTGATTGACAGCATTCCTAATTGAGTTTTAGAAGAAAAATCAAAGGTTTATGATATCAGTGAGGATTGAAGAATTTCTTGTTACCAAGTTTTCATTCACATTAGTCATACGCCATGAATTAGGGACACCTATCAATAAATAAAAAAATGGAATTGAAATAAAAGTTATGTTATATGAAAAGGAGCATTTTGATGGCAAGGCAGATCATCGTTTCATATTTTGTGCTGTATTGTTTATATGTGAGGTTCATTTTTCTGTTCACGTGCTTGGAAAACAAGTGTTTGGTGTTTTATATGTACTTATCATCAGAAGTCCTATGGTTGCTCTAGCAAAGTAGATATCATATAAATGAAGTATGGTGGACAATAGAAGTTGGATGAGTTGGACTCAGAATATGCATATCATCAGGGGAGCTGCAGAGAGAATTGTCATTATGTGAGAAAAGGCTTATATTTATAAGGGGAATTTGCCCTTGTATCCAGTCTTCCTCATTTATTTTAGTTGCCGCTTTTGTCAATCATGATATCATGTATTTTTAGTCTTGCCAATTATGATATCTTATTTGCTTTGTCTTATAATGCAGGAAAAGCATTCAGAGGAGTCGTATAATTTGGCATGCATTCTCACTCTGCCTCCATATCAGAGAAAAGGATATGGGAAATTTCTTATTGCATTCTGTAAGCTTCTTGCTTCCCCATTGATGTTTACCTTTTTCTTATTCTATATTTCTGTTCACAAAAAGTCAAATTGTTGATGGTGGTTAAACACGTGGACGAATCCTTTCCAAATGAATCTGGTTCGTTCAAGGCCATGTTCTTTGGCTGGTATTCCTGAAGAAAAGAGGCCCTGCTGTTTATTTTTATTTTTATTATTTTTATTATTTTTAATGTATAAATATTTTAGATCTAGTCTCAGAATACTATCATAGTCCGATGGTTTCATCGTGATTCATAAAGTTGATGATGATGATGGGGGTTATGGTGGTGGCATTGCACATATGGTAGTGCTAGTGCAATGATAGGGATGAAAGAGAGAATGGTGGTAAAGATGGATTTTTTGGGGGCAACATTTGTATGGGTGGTGTGGTTGTGGCACTAGTGTTATGATGATGGCGTAATTATATCTCAAGTTGTCAATGGTGGCATATAATGAGATAACTTTTGGGTTGTGATACAATGGTGAATGGAGGTGTGTTGGTTGGTGTAGCAATATGGGCTTAGTTTTTTCAGGATGATGGAAAATAATGCTAGATGGAAGTTGTTAGGATTGTTTTTTGAGTAACTTCATTAGTGATGAATTCGTTTTAATATGACATGACATTTTGGCGAGGTCACAAGTGCCCATTTTTTTGTGTTAATTTATCATGAATTTCCACTTCTCATATCTTTTTCGGATATACTATTCTGAATGTGTGGAGAATTTGACATTTTCTAAGCAAACATGATGTATGTTATTCTACCACATACACATATGGTGTAAATCTATGTTAAATCTTCTACTAGTCAGTGTTGTTTAATTCAATGCTCATTTTAAGCAGCCTATGAACTTTCAAAGAAGGAGGGTAAAGTGGGGACACCAGAGCGACCGCTTTCTGACCTTGGGCTGTTAAGTTACCGAGGTTACTGGACAAGGGTTCTTCTAGACATTCTGAAAAAGCACAAAAGCAACATTTCTATTAAGGTAAGCATACTTAATCCACAAGGTTTCTTGTCCTTTTAACTTTATCAGGGTATCACACTTTATTGCTATTTTGGTTGGTATTAACCTTTCTAGGTGCTTCCATTCCATTTGCTGTCTTGTATGCATCCATGGTGTGTACTAGTGTCATCTATATGAGAAGTTGGTGTGTTATCCATGGAACTCTGAAAGTCTAAGATTAGGTCATCATTTCATTGTAAGGGTATAACCCTTTTTAGATAGTGCCATCACATTTAGTTGTGGTAGCAGTATCCTTTGTCACTTTGATAGGTAGTATCTCCCCTCTCGCGCCCTCTCTTTCTCATGGTTTTAATGCACCTCTGCAAGCTTTTTGATTCAAATACCATTTCTGTGATAAATCCCTTCGAACCTGAGGAAAACAGTTGTTCGGTAGATTGATTTCTTTTGATACTCGACAAGCAGTGTTGGATAAATATTCTAACCGTGCTTGTTTGTTTCTTATGCAAAGCTTGTCCTATTAATGAATGGGGAAATGTTGCGACTAGAACTTGAGATCTAAAGAGAACTGATGGATAGATTAGTAGCAGCAGCATTTGGGTGCAGATAATTGTATATAGTTTGCAGTTCAAAAATAAATTTCAGCAAGTGAATTAACCTTGTTGTTTTAGCAATACAATATTAAATTCCCACCAAGCTCCATGTTGCGTTTGGCATATGGTAATTACTCCAATGTTTTGTCTCAGCGTTACACAACATTGACATGTAACTAGATGGTAGTTATTTGTTAGTTGTTACCCTAGTATCTGATCACTATGAGTCATGTGGTTTGGACTACCTACTTGTTGATTTAAGGCAGAAATGAATAATATCCTTTCCCTCCCTTCAGAGGGAGAATTGTGAAATTTGAAAGTTTATTGTGACCAAACGCATCAAGTGTCAAAATACTATTTACGCTCGGACTTTATCCATATAACTGCTTGCTTGTACTCCATCGAAAAGAACCTGTCATTCCCATGTTTCATGTTATTGATGTAGGTCTTTATTTTTCTGCAGGAGCTTAGTGATATGACAGCCATAAAAGCAGATGATATATTAAGCACCCTACAGAGTCTGGACCTGATACAATACAGGAAGGGGCAGCATGTGATATGTGCAGATCCAAAGGTGCTCGATCGCCACCTAAAGGCAGCAGGCCGTGGAGGTTTGGAGGTTGATGTTAGCAAACTTATTTGGACTCCTTACAAAGAACAAGGTTAAGGATATGTTCATATGTTGCCTCGTAGCAAGTGTTTCTGTTCCCTGGCTGGTTAACTTTGTAGCTGTAAAAAGCCTAGTGTTGATTGAATTATGGGAGTTATATTGTTGAGTTACAAACTCATGGACATGAACTTATTAGTGCCACAAGATTTCAAGTGAATATAAGACGGAAGTTCTATTAACCAATTCTCGACGATGTAATGCAGGTGTCATGGTCCATTCCTTTTGTAAATCGTTTCCTACGGTCCCTTTGATTTTTGGTCTAGGCTTCGCTGGGGATTTTATTGAAGGAATAAATTGTCCAGCAAAATAATTGGGGCTTAGGGAGTTTGATGCTGGGCATGGTTGTTGGGAGTGACACTGGTTGGTTGAACGCTGGATAACAGTTAAAGATTGTTCCAGCGCACGATGATTTGAGCTGACTGCAGTAAACTTGTTGCCGTGAATCTGTTTAAAAGAAAAAGAGGCGGAAGACTAGGTTAACGTGGAAGATTAGTGGGGGATGTATTTGGAAAGGCTGAATGTTAGGGATGTGGTCTATTGGTTGCACGTAGGGTCATTAGCAGATACAATTGAGTCAAGTCGAATCGGATAATTGAAAGTTCAAACTCAATTCGATTTAAAATATTTGGATTCGAAATTTGGTTCGAGCTTGATCGAGCTTTAATATCTTAAACTCGAGCTTGATTCGATAAAAAATAAAAAAAATTAGAGGTCGGTTCGATTCAATTCGAATATGAATCGAACCATATTCGAGCTTGAAATTGAGTTTTAATCCACTAATAATATATATATTTATATATATATTATAATTAAAAATAATATTATTAAATATATATAAATATTTGAGTTGGTTCGCGAGCTTTTGAATCGAATATCATGCTACTCGAGCTTGACTCGAAAAGCTATTCAAGTTTGACTCTATTATTCGAATTCGACTCAAGTTTGATAATAATCGAGTCGAACTCAAATTCGAGTCAAACTCAAGTAGCTCGCGAGCAGCTCGACTCGTTTGCATTCCTAGCGATCTGTTTAGGTATAGCACTCTTGAGAAGTTTTTGGTTGGTTTTTGCCTGATCCTGCATGCCCTCGTTTCTTAATTCACATGAAGATTTATTGGTTGTACATAAGCCATAGAGTCATTGGCAGGAGAAATTATTGGTTCGAATGGTTCTATCACATGTATTTTAGATTATTTAATAAGGATAGCAATGGATAGAGTTTGGATCGGATATTGTACTATCCATTTTTAAATCCGAACTTAATGTCCTATATCCAAATCCTATTCGATATCCGATCGGGTAAGAAAAGAGATATCCAACGGATTCGGAGATACATACTCCCATATCCAACGGGTTTGGAGATACCCACAGGTAATCTATTTTTTCATACAACCCATACATGTCCCATATTTATTCTATATAAAAAAATAATTAAAATAATTTTATGCATATTATCAATCAAAACAAAATTATCAATTTAATATAGAACATAATTTATAAGTTCATATTTATAAAAATCAAATATAGAAATAAAATTATAATTCAATATAGAACAAATAAATAATCAAAATAATTTTATGCATATTATCAATTAAAACAGAATTATAAATATATATATTCGGGTATGGATTTGGGTATTACCCATATCCGTAGATTCGAATTGGATTCGGATAGAAAACAGTACTATCCATATCTTATCAATATCCGTGCTATATTTTTCGGATTTTACCCAAATTTGAATTCAAATTCGGTCAAATTTTTTTTCAGATTTGACTGGATTTGTGTAGGATGCATATCCATCGGGTCGGATCATTTTTGTCATCCTTACTATTTAATAAAAAGTCAGTATGTCATTCAAAAAAGTGAATTTTTTTTTATACAAAGTAATAAAAGATGTCAGTCGGTCAATAGTCAATAGTGAGATTTTTTTAATTTAAAATTTTCAATCAAGTTTAGATAGTAGTGAATTTTTTTTTTTTTTTACTACTAGCTGATATATTGATTTGTTATTGGATGGTGTTAAGTACACGTGATAGAATCGTTGTAATTAATAATTTCTCAATTAGCAGACTTAGAGCGTTCTAGAAAAATGTTTGGGTTGGTTTTGTCATATTCTGCATGTCCTTGTAATGCTCGGTTTGTTAATTCGCATAAAGGTCAGCGGATCTCATTTGCATCCTAATCTTTCTCATAATACTAGTCTGTATCGAAATAATTTATGATTCAATCCATCAATTTGCCTTATAGCCAACCCGTATTAAGCATGTTCAAGCTTGGCATAAAGAAATTTGGGTCACAGAAAGATCAACTCACCTGGTCTCTTAGGTAGGTTGGATTCAAGTTTGGTTCTTTGATCTACTTAACCTATTTTAACACATGCGAATATCCTTTTAGAAGAAAATAGATTTTCTCAAAATTTGATTCCCTTTTCACGTTAAAACCTCTGTAATTTACAAATATAGAGTTAACAATTTGGCTTTTAGAAGAAAATAGAGTGTCTAGAAATTGGATTCCGAAATGGGGGAAAACCGTTGTAATTTACTATTATGTACTTAACTATTTGGTACACCAGTTAAACCTGCAGTGTATGTGCGTATGTCTGCGCGGATGGTACCTGCAGGCAAGCACGCCTTTTCATTTTCTTATTTATCTAGGCCAAACCTAGGTTGTGTGAGTGGATTGCAGTAACAGAAAGGGCAAAATTTTGGAGAAAGTCTCTGTGCACCGCCATGCAGCGCCGTCTCACTTTATTGAATTTGATAATATTTGTTAATATATATCTAATATTTATAATATTATTTTTTATTTAAAATTTTAAATAATAAAAATATTTTTTTTAAAAAAAATTATGACATCTTATAATATATTATAATATTTTATAATTAAATTATAATTTTTTTGTATAACAGTAAATTATAATTTGATTATGAGATGTGATAGAAAAAGATATTTTCGTTATTTAAAATTTTATAAATTTTCAATAATAAAAAAAATATATTTTATATAATTTTTAAAAAAATATATATAATTTTGTGTTGTACAGAAAATCATATTTTGACCGTAAAATGTCATAATATGACGATAAGATATTATAAATTTTTTATAATAAAAAAAATAATTTTATCATTCAAAATTTTAAATGAAGAAATAGGATCGTAAGTATCAAATGGGTACTAGAAAATGATGATTATGTGGGTTAATAAAATAAAATGATATATTTTTACTGCACCATATGCAGTTCATAAAGAATTACTCAAAAACTTTGTCACCCATCGATTCCTCCTCACATCATCGTGCATGATGATTGGTAGGATGGTACACAGGGCTCATCTGTCGCCCGCTTGGGTTGTGTATAGCACCGACCCTGGACTGCACAGGGACAGATACCAAGAGTGACCGATTAAAGTAACCGTTGGACAGACGCACTCATCAGCCTGCCGCTCGCCAACACGGCGCGCTCTTTCTTTCCTTTTTCCCTTTATTTTAAATTATTATTACTTTTTATTTTTTTTCTAAGATGAAGCGGCGATATAAATCTAATATGAATATGATAAAATAAATAAGAAAATAAAATATTACAGAAGCATTCTGGGCGTCGGTCCATAAAACTTCATATCGATATGATTGCCTTATAACAAAGGAGATGATTTAGTTAACAGCATCATTCGCCTCCTGATGAATATGCTGGATGTCCCGGGGAGGAGCACTCCCTCACTGCTTCATGCAACAATGGATACATGTGGTGGCCGGATTCACCAATGCTGGGCGGTGGCTGCAATGGAGCATGGGAAGCACGTGCTCCTTGAGAAGCCCATGATGCTGTCAATTGCTGAATTAGATCAGACCGTGGAGGCCACACCTGGAGGCCCGTGGATCACGGGGCTCCGCCGCCCGCAGACGGCCAGGATGAAGGGGCTCTAGTCCAACGCCAGCCTCTTTGGACCCCTCAAAGTGGTAATTGCCACACACTTGTCCACACCATATCCAGTGTTTCGGTGTCCCTCCTATAAACCAGGGATATACACCATAGGTACATGATGCATCGATACATGGAAGTTTACTCCTAGTGAGGCCAAGGGTTACCTAACATTTGAAGCCAAGAAGGATGGCTCAAGAGATCCTGGACGGCGCTGCTCTAGCATAGTGTTTTGCTTGTTAATATGATTTGGTATACTGGACTGCAAAAAAGATCAACCATATTATAATGGTTGCTTGTTTGCAACTTCTATCGTTAGTATTGGACATGCGCAATGTACGCCGTAATTGCTTGATCACCAATTTGGAACATCCGTAATTGCTACATATTCTAGCAGTAGTTGCTACCAGATCACATTCAGTAAAGTACTCATCTGAAGTGACGGAAAACCTAATTGAGTGTCTTCCCTTCACTTACAAGGAACAAAATCTATTACATATACTTCAAACTCAAGTTTATGAACGCCCACAGTCATCCATCTTCGCTGTTAAAACCGTCACATCTTATATATTAATAAATCCTACTTATTTTAGTTGTTACTTTGAGGGAAATCTATAAAAGAAGTTTACATTTCAATATCCAATCACATTTACCACATTATATAAACAGTGACTCAAGTTTGAAAGATCATGACCATTAGTATCTCTTATTTATGTCACAACCTCTTACACGTGTTGGATTTGTCCAGCTGTAGTTTTAAAAATGTGAGAACCTCAGAAGCTTAGTTCCTTTTTGACATCACTGTTGTTTTCATGTTTTTATTTCTCTGCAAACTAGTGAGATAAATGGAGGTTGTTCTTGAAGGCAGCATTTGTACAAAATTTTTATTATTCCTTGCTTTTATTTTCACTCTTTTTAAAAATCAATAAACCTTTGTTACGAAGGGCTCTAAAGATTCTACACGAATTTCAAAAAACAAAACAGCACTTTCATCAATGTTGTTCAGTCTTGTTCGTTATCTTTCTTGGATTTCTGAAAACAACTCAAAACAGCAGCGACACTAAATGGATCCTCATTTAATTAGCACACCAATATCTTACTTTTCATTTAGTAGTTTCTTACGTCTGCAGTAGATGTGCACTATTCGAAAGCATTTCAACAGCTCGCAGAGTCTGTTTAATTCTACCAGTCATTACCATTGCTGGTTTTGAAATTCTTGTCCAGTTATAACCTTTCCAAAGACATCTTCTTCATTATAATACACATACTAGGCTACCAAAAATAGGTCCTTACTTGGGAACATATTTTCATCATCTATTGTTCAGTAACCTAAAATATTTTTTTTCCCCAATTAAAATCCCATTCCCAGCTAGAATAGCGTCTACACCAACGATGCTCATATACGACTCAACAGACGTCCTCAGATTTTACCAAAAAAGGAAGGTTTTAAATTTTCATCCCCGGATCCTATTTTTTTCCCCTAAATTCAGTGCAAATTAGTTTCATTGTTACTACAAAGAACTTTGTTAGCCAGTTCTCCAGACCAAGACCTTGCTTGTTCTGGAGGCCATCGAGCGCTGTACCGGATTCTGTGGTGCAGACTGCGCACCACAGAGGATCCCTGATCCAGCTTCTAACCATGGCAAAAGCTTCATGGATACTTGTCATTTAAATTTTTTGGTTTGATCATATTAATCCTACTAGCATGCTGAATTGCATACCATCTCCCAAATCCAATAAGATAAAATTGTCTAAATGGCACCATTCAACGACTCTCAGCAGCGAAATTCATTCAGTTACAGCAAAATAAACCAATCACACCAAACAAGTAAACAGGTTTATCAGCATGATCTCATTTATTCAGCAAAGATCACAATGAAAGTTGTCAGCATTTCAAATGTGGTGGAGTATTAATTTAGCAACACGATGAGATCATAGGGCATAACTGAGGGGAACATCCGCTAACCAGTAACATTAACCGGTTCAAGCCCCTTCTCAATTGATTCTTTTACTGCATCGAGAACCAATTGTGTGTTTCTAGTGATAGTATACCATTTTTCATCTGGCTTGCAACCAGAATCTCTTATGCTTCCTGCCAACCTCGCAAACTCCTGGATCATGAGGGCTTCCTGCGGAAGGTCAGTTGAGATGACATGCTCACTGGGCAGTGGATGCCATCCAGTCTGGAGCTCCTTAAAGCCTGAATCTGTAGCAATCCTGAATTTAGCAGGGGTTTCCTCGAAAGGAATCACAAAGTCACTTAAATGAAGGGTTCCTCTTGTTCCCATAACACAGAGTTCCATTGTCAGATTAGAGAGGAAAGAGCAGTGGAAGGTTGCGTCTTTGCCATCATCCCATACAAAAGTAGCCCCACATGACAAGATTACACCAGCTTGGTTCTTCACACAGCCATGGTGCGCAATTGCAGTTTTGGGCAGTTCGTAGTCGGCGGCCCATAGGATCGCGCGGATGCAGTACCACCCAACATCACCAAGAGCCCCAAGGGCATCAAGATCAGGCTTCACACGGATGTCATTCTGAAGGAAATCAGGGTCCGCGCAAAAGGTGAAGCTGCTGTGAATCTGCCAGCCCCATAAGATAATAAAATATCAGTTCACATACGCTTAGAGATATCATTCTTGATTTATAATATGTAAAAGATCTGGCATATGGAACATTAAAGGAATTCGCAGTTCAGGGCTACTAAAGGAGCATCAAATGAGTGAGGCACCATAACCTGTATCCCTAAGGTGCCGACAAAATTCCAAGAAAATATTTATTATAGTATAGAATCAATGGATGGGATCAAAATGAAAAAATGCAAAACTCAAGATACAGCTGATTAAAGTGTGAACTCTGAAGAGCAAGAGACCATCTGCAACAGCGGTGCAGTATATGATGACAAAAATCTCCCAATTTGTACTTGCAAACACAGACAAAGAACTATATACTCAAAATATTGATTTTATTATGAATCATCCGTAGATACCTTCATTTAGATCTGCTGAAAGAAAAGCACAACTTAAAAGGGGCCACACTTACTGAAAAATAGAGAACAGTCAGGTATAATTTAGGCCTTGTAGGTGGAGGGATGACAGACAAAAGGAAGAGCACACACTTCTCTCTCCCTCTTTGTGAAGACCTACATGTGTGCTAATAATTGAAACAATGGCTCCATCTCCAGGTTTGCATACCATTAAAAGCAATCCTACACAATCTAGGGTAAACGCATATCAGAGAAGTTTCCCTTGGGACATGGAAATAACATAAAAAGCTAATTGCAACCCAATAAAAGGTCCTTCATGAAAAATGTGGCACCAAAACTAGACTCACAAGGACAAAGTGAAAACTAAAACCAGTTTAGAGATGAATTCATTGAAAAATTGTATTCATGTTTGCTCAGAAAAGTAGGGTATATTCTATAAGTAGTTCCTGGTTACTGTATTATCACCACTAAACACTTTTTAGGTGATGGTACCTACATGCTCATGCCAAATTGCTATCAGATATGGATTACGAACTTTCATGATCTTCTAAAGCAGGGTTCAACGACTTTGACAAAAGTCTTTGATAAATACAATTTTATGGGAACAAAAGGGAAAGTTCTTAGAATTCATTTGAAAAGCCATCCGCATAAAAAAAAAAAAAAGAGTCTGGAAAGACTTGAAGCCTGGATGTACTGCAAGAATGCTCGCTCAAAGACCACTTGATAGATAGAACATGAAACACAAAAAGATAGGAATAATGGAGAACATAACGAGAAATTTAGGTGAGGGTTCGTTGAAAAGAAGATAACTCAAGCATCCAAAGACTTCAAGAGATCTCCCATTCAATTTAGAATCTAGTCCAGACACCACATCTGCTCCAGATCACTCATGCAGCCACTTGCTAATCTACCAAAAACATCATAATGAGTACCGCTATGTGTACCCCAGCATGCACCCACTACAAGCGCAAACTAGGTTTTGTAAACCATACATAGGGTAGGTGGTTGCAAATAAAGATATGCCATCTTTTAATCAAAAAAAAAAGCCAATTTTTTGAAGCCAAAAAAGGGTAAGAATAACAATAAGTGTAAAACATACACTACACTGTAACTTTAAATCAGTTAATCAACAAGACAATAGGTAAGGAGGTAAAATATTCCCACCCAAGAAATGGGAACAGAAGAACGCTGAATGGACGGACCCCTCAGCCTCTTTTAAAGTGGACACTGCCGCTGCCCGTGAAGAGAAATGAGATAAGATGAGGAGGAAGGCCGGACCGATCTTGTACCAACTGGTTCAGTGAGTAAAGTCTCTTACATGGATACAAGAGACCTGTGTTCAGTCCCACCACCATCACCCAGATTCTCACCCGGGCTTCCGCCTCTCCGAGTCACAAATACAGTTCTCATGTTATGCTCACCGTCTAAAATGGAATCTATCTCTCACAATCAAATCCATCAAAAAGGCCAAAAAAAGGAATTTGAAGAACAGATGACAGTCCAAGCATCCAAATGCCATCAATTAATCAAACACTTGCCAAAAATTCCTAATTTCCAAATAAGAACAGAGATGTAAACAAAATCCTTCAAGAAAAGAAGACCCAACAATACAGGCTGAATTACCATCCATATATACACAAACGAAAATCTACATTCCTTTTCTTAAACCCCTAATTTCCAAACCGAATGACTAGAAGTTAAAAGGTTTATCTTTTGAAGAAAATACACAAACATTCGCGAAAGAAAACCTCAATTACGATGGTTCATTCAATTAGCTCCTACACCAAAAGGCGTCGTAAAAAAGGAGCCATTTTTTTAGGAAAAACATAATCTTTCCAAAAAGGAGGAAAAAAAAATTCCAAAAGCAGGAAATAAAAGACCAGGAGAAAAACTTAACCTTCCGAAAAAAAAACGCCCAAACATTCGCCCCAAACAATCTATCCGAAAAAGCAATTCTTTCAGGGAAAAGAAGGAAAGAAACAGCACGAATTACCGCTTTTAGCTGGCCAAACCGGTTGGGGTCCGACAACAGCTCCCTCATCCGGGCCGTCCGTGGATGGTGCATCCACATGGTGGAGTCCATGAACTGCACCCCGCGGGACCTGCAGGCCTCCAGGATCCGGTCCAGATCCGCGGCGCACAGCGCCGTGGGCTTCTCGAGGAGGACGTGCTTCCCGTGCTCCGCCGCGGCCACCGCCCAGCGGACGTGTAGGCCGGTGGGGAGCGGCACGTAGACGGCGTCGACGGCCGGGTCATCGAGCACGGCCTCGTAGGAGCCTTGGGCGCGGGCGGCCGGCGGGAGGCCGTTGTCGGCGATGAAGCGCTGGGCCTTGTCGAGAGAGCGGCTGCCGACGGCGACGACGGTGGCGTTGGGCGCGAGGGCGATGGCCCGGGAGACCTTGCGGGCTATCGTGGCGCACCCCAGGATGCCAAACCGGACAGGATTCGCTTTGTCGGCCATCTTTTTTTCCTTTGCCTTTTTTGGTGTGTTGTCAGGAGAAAGAGCTAATTTCTACTGACGAGTGATGACCTTCTTCCCAGTGTCCTCTCCAGAGGCGTGATACTTTGTAAAGTGTGGGGTTGTCCCTGGGCAGCTGGGAAATGGACTCTGCGGTTGGCCGCCGTTGGCTTTTGCCCTTCTCTTTGAACAAAATTACTGACGACTGCGGCCAATCATGGACGGAGAAAAGTTTGAAGCGCCAAAAATCAGACTTTGACTTTGAGGGCAAATTGAACTTGATATTATTGGCTTCTTGCATACATGACAAACTAAAATTTTATTCCAAGACCAAAATATATTGTTAACTTTTTTTTTTTTTATGTCAGATGGCAATTTGATAAGTGAAAATATTAGATGGCTGTTGGTATTCTCCATTTGATATTGATATAATTATCATTAATAAGTCTATAATATCTATATATTCTTTATTATTTTTAAAATATTAAAGCATATGAATTTAAATTAATTATAGATCTCTAGATCAATAAAATAGTTTTTAATAATTTATAAATGATGAGTTATTTTTTGTTCATTGAAATAAGAAATTTATTATCATGAACTATTCCACAATAATTGATGTTAACATAAATCATAAAGTATCATAACACCAATCTTTTTTTTTTTTTTTTGCCCTATTCAATTGAGAATGACTGAATTATTTTCACTAAATTTGACTTGTATCATTTGAGCATATACATCTAATTGAATATAATTGTGTCGCAGGCTTTGGTATATTTGTTCAAATATAAGAAACCAATTTTAATAATGATAATTCAATCACTCTTAATTATGGGATGACAAAAAAAAAATATTATCATGCTGCATGATCTCACGTTGATATCAATTTTTACGAAAGGAATCATGATACCTTTAAGAAATTTTTGCCTCAACAAATGAACAACTTATGATTTATAAATTATTGAAAGCTATTTCATTGATTTTAATGTTTATGATTAATCTAAATTCAATATACAAAAATAATGAAAAATATGTAGATATCATAAGCTCAAATATGATACTTACATCAAAATCAAATAAGAGAACAAAATTACCAAAATGATTATCCAACATTCCAATTTAACTATGTTAAGGTCAAAACAAAATAAAAAGATCGATAATGTTACTCAGCTTTTTTTTCTAACCCGTCGATTCAACTGAATCATCACATACTAGATAAGTCTCAACGAAGTTTTCATTTTTTTTAATAGATTTTTTTAATTATATATATATGATCTTAAGTATGCAAAATTACATGGATACCTCGTAAAATCATAATTTATGCAAATATCATTTTAATTTTTTCTATTGTGTGACTACTATTAAAGACATTTCAATCATTTTAATTTGTATCCATTTATTTTTTAATGACGTTAGATTGTACGAATTTATATTTTTTTAAAAAAAAGATATACATATAAAATAAATATTTTATATAGGCATGCATGTAGATTTACAAAGATATTCATGTAATTTGTATATTTAGAAGGATCTATATGTTTTTTCCATTTTTTTTCTTAAATGGCAGTATACAAGTTAGCTTATCCAAATCTTTCATGGACCGAGGAAAGTTTGCAACCCAAAACTAGACTTTTGAGGATAAATTGAACTTGGAAAGTCTTACCAGCAATATTATTGGCTTCGTGCACACATGAGTTTAAAATTTTATGAAAATTTCAAAGCTCGAGTTCCATATCAAAGGGATGATGGAAGCGCAATTGGACATGAAAGAAGCTTGATGGCGATCGAAAAATCTCACTTAGACCAAACGATAGCGATTTTTTTTTTTTGGATAAAAAAAAAAGATAGAAGTTAGAGGCTCTTTTATGCTTTCACAAGCTGGACGAGCTTCTAAGCTGTAGTTGATGGTTGCTGATTTCGGCCAAAATATTTAGGCGATAGCCTTCATACCTTGAAACATTGAATGGAAATGCATAATGCTACTAGGTCCAAAACTCCAAATTGGTAAAGAGAGCTTCTTCCACCACTCATCCATGAATGGCACCAACCCCCCAAAAACCACCCTAATCGCCTCTTTCCATCGAGATTTTGGATGAAAAAAATGAAAATATTTGAGGCTGCGTCATGTTCATCTTTTGTTGCCTTGAGGATCCTACTTGCATTGCATCAACCAAGCAGGTCACATAAAGGAGAACTTCATACCACGTGGCATGTGCTCTATTTTTTTTTTTTAATTCCACAAAATAAGAACCTTGTAGAATGGCTCGGGAAAAAAAAGAAAAAAAAAAAAATGCTCTCCCACAAACATGACTCACAAACAAAAAGTGAAATCAATAAGACAAGCCGCCATAATTGAACAGCACAGCAAATGCACATGGCAGCACCGTGAACACTCCATTTTACGTTCTTCCTAATACCATCACAGTGCGTGTAGGTCTGCCAGCATTAAGCATTATATTTGTGATTCTTAAAAACATATATGAGACAACAGTTTCTATTTATAATATTACATTCATCCATGAACCTTAACCATAAAGGTTTAGTTCTAATTCCATTTAATTACCATGTGCCATTCGTAATCTTTATTTAGCAACACGATTACATCATAGGGCATAACTGAGGGGAACATCCACTAACCGGTAACGTTGACAGGTTCAAACCCCTTCTCTATCGACTCTTTCACTGCATCAAGTACCAGTTGTGTCTTTCTAGTGATGATAGGCCATTTTTCATCTGGCTTGCTACCAGAATCTCTTATGCTTCCTGCCAACCTCGAGAATTCCTGGATCATGAGGGCTTCCTGAGGAAGGTCAGTTGAGATGACATGCTCACTAGGCAGTGGTTGCCATCCAATATGGAGCTCCTTAAACTTTGAATCTGTAGCAAGCTTGAATTTAGCAGGGGTTTCCTCGAAAGGAAGCACAAAGTCACTTAAATGAAGGGTTCCTCTTGTTCCCATAACACAGAGTTCCATTGTCAGATTAGAGAGGAAAGAGCAGTGGAAGGTTGCGACTTGGCCATCATCCCATACAAGAGTAGCCCCACATGACAAGATTACACCAGCTTGGTTCTTGACACAGCCATGGTGCGCAATTGCAGTTCTGGGCAGTACGTAGTCGGCAGCCCATAGGACAGAGCGGATGCAGTACCACCCAGCATCACCGAGAGCCCCAAGGGCATCAAGATCAGGCTTCACACGGATGTCATTCTGAAGGAAATCAGGGTCTCCTCCACCATAGGTAAAGCTGCTGTGAATCTGCCAGTCCCATAAGATAATTAAATATCAACTGTGAGAAAGATCTGGCATATGGAACATTAAAGAAATTCACAGTCCAGGGCCACTAAAGAAGCAGCAAATGAGTGATGCACCATAACCTGTATCCCTAAGGTGCCGATAAAATCCCAAGATAATGTTTATGATAGCATAGAAACAATGGATGGGATCAAAATGAAAAATGCAAAACTCAAGAGACAGCTGATTAAAGTTTTGTGCTCTGAAGAGCAAAAAGACCATCTGCAACAGCGGTGCAGTATATGATGACAAAAACTCCCAAACTTTTACTTGCAAAGACGGACGAAGAACCATATACTCAATAATGTTGATTTTGTTATGATTCATCCGTACATACCTTCATTTAGACCTGCTGAAGGAAGAGCACAACTTCAAAGGGGCCTCACTTGCTGAAAAATAGAGAACAGTCAGGTATAATTTAGGCTTCGTAGGAGGAGGGATGACAGACATAAGGAAGAGCACGCATTTCTCTCTCCCTCTTTGTGAAGACCTACATGTGTGCTAATAATTGAAACAATGACTCCATCACCAAGTTTACATACCACTAAAAGCAGTCCTCACAATCTAAGATAAGAGCATATCAGAGAAGTTTCCTCTATGACATGGAAATAACACAAAAAGCTAATTGCTGAGCAATTTGCAACCCAATAAAAGGACCTTTAGGGAAAGTGTGGCACCAACACTAGACTCACAGGGACAAATTGAAAACTAAAACCAGTTTAGAGATGAATTCATTTAAAAATTGTACATATGTTACTCAGAAAAGTAGGTTATGTTAATAGATCATGGTTACTGTAATGTCACCATTAAACACTTTTAAGGCCATGATACCTAAATGCTCATGCAAAGTTGTCCTCGTATCTAGATTAAGAACTTTCATGACCTTCTACAATAGAGTTCAACGTCTTTGGCAAAAACCTTTGATAAATATAATTTTACGGAACAAAAGGGAAAGTTCTTAGAATTGATTTGAAACGCCTTTGACAAAAAAGAAGTCTTGAAAGACTTGGAGTTCAGGATGTACCGCAAGAATGCTTGCTCAAAGACCACTTGATAGATAGAACATGATGTTGGAATTATATTTAAAAATCATATGTGATATAAGAAGACTAAAAAAAATTTTTATTGTAAAATTGTAAATGACTTACAGAAAATATAGAAATAAACAAGATCAAACCCGGAAGCATGTTGGATACTGTCTTAAGGCGTATTCCCATCCCGAGCTCATGCAGAAGTATCTGAGAAAACCACCCCAAGATACGATCGTGATCCTCCGCCTATAAGCACGATCGTAGAGGAGGTTGATGAAGACTCTTTCAGCACTCAGAAAAATAATCAAAAAGAAAAAAAATTGAAGAGAAAATATTAGAAGAAAAAGAGGGAGAGATTTGGATAGGATATCTAAAATCAGATCTCAAGATGATCTTTTTATAGCTATCCAATATGACCGTTTATAATCATTGAGATTTTTATTGACCCATTAAGATCTTTAATAAGAAGTCCAACAGTTAAAACCTTTAATACAGAGTCCAACAGTCAAAAAAATAAAATTAAATGCACATGACTGTTGGTAATTAGAAGCCCAATAGTCAGAAATTAAAATCATGATAATAAAGAGATTAAAATATTTAAAAGATAAAATTAAAAATAAGATTAAATAAAGTTTTGAATTTTCTTTTTGGATTTTCTCCAACAATCTCCCACAAAACTCAATATTTTTTTTAAAAAATATAAAATAAAAAATATAAATTTTTGGATGCTTATACTATATAATGGATCAGATGACTTAACATTACTTAGTGTGAATAGTTTTCATCTAAAGAAAATGAAGTGAACTAAATCTTGAACTATGTTCTTTTGACTCAGACTTCAACTACCACACACATAGTATAAAGTTTCTTCATCGCTAGTCTGTATATTAGTGGTCCTGTACATGTATCTTGATTTTTCATAAGAATTACTAGAAATAACTCAAATCTTATATCCACAGTCATGTACGGATACTCTCATATAGCTGAGCCCCTCCAGGGATGTATGTCGTGTCACATCTCATAGAAAATACTACTTTAAATTTCATTCAGAGTTAAAACTCTTCCTAACTACTACATAGGAGCACAAATCACCATAGAGATGGGTTGGAGTATATGACTTTTATATCAAATAAACCACATGTGCTCCCTGACCAACCAATTAGCTTATTATTATCACATTGAACCTCCTTCAAAGGATCTCCTATCACAGAGATTGGGTTCTCACTATTGGAAGGTCTATTATAGACAAAACCCCATCCCCCTTGATGACTCTAGGATCTTAATCTTATTTAATCTTTAGCAAGATAGACTGATCAAAAAGTCTTCCCCTTACAATTTCTATAATATACCAGATATAGCATGACAATGTCAGACTTTAGTGCATTGTTTGAAGAGAAAATATTAGAAGAAAAAGAGGAAGAGATTTGGATAGGATATCTAAAATCAGATCTCAAGATGATCTTTTTATAGCTATCCAATATGACCGTTTATAACCATTGGGATTTTTATTGACCCATTAAGATCTTTAATAAGAAGTCCAATAGCTAAAACCTTTAATACAGAGTCCAACAGTCAAAAAATAAAAATAAAATTAAATGCATATGACTGTTGGTAATTAGGAGCCCAATGGTCAGAAATTAAAATCATGATAATAAAGAGATTAAAATATTTAAAAGATAAAATTAAAAAATAAGATTAAATAAAATTTTGAGTTTTCTTTTTGGATTTTCTCCAACAATCTCTCACAAAACTCAAAATTTTTCAAAAAAATTAAAAAATATAAAATATAAATTTTTGGATGCTTATACTATACAATGGGTCAGATGACTTAACATTACTTAGTGTAAATAGTTTTCATCTGAAGAAAATGAAGTAAACTAAATCTTGAACTATGTTCTTATGACTCAGACTTCAACTACCACACACATAGTATAAAGTGTCTTCATTGCTAGTCTGTGCATTAGTGGTCCTGTACATGTATCTTGATTTTTCATAAGAGTTACTAGAGATAACTCAAATCTCATATCCACAGTCATGTACGAATACTCTCATATAAGTGAGCCCCTCCAGGGATGTATGTCATGTTACATCTCATAGAAAATACTACTTTAAGTTTCATTCAGAGTTAAAACTCTTCCTAACTACTACATAGGAGCACAAATCACCATAGAGATGGGTTGGAGTACATGACTTTTATATCAAATAAACCACATGTGCTCGCTGACCAACCAATTAGCTTATTATTATCACATTGAACCTCCTTCAAAGGATCTCTTATCACAGAGGTTGGGTTCTCACTATTGGAAGGTCTATTATAGACAAAACCCCATCTCCCTTGTTGACTCTAGGATCTTAATCTTATTTAATGATAGACTGATCAAAAAGTCTTCCCCTTACAATTTCTGAAATATACCAGATATAGCATGACAATGCCAGACTTTAGTGCATTATTTAAAGAGAAAATATTAGAAGAAAAAGAGGGAGAGACTTGGATAGGATATCTAAAATCAGATCTCAAGATGATCTTTTTATAGCTATCCAATATGACCATTTATAACCATTGGGATTTTTATTGACCCATTAAGATCTTTAATAAGAAGTCCAACAGCTAAAACCTTTAATACAGAGTCCAACGGTCAAAAAATAAAAATAAAATTAAATGCACATGACCGTTGTTAATTAGGAGCCCAATGGTCAGAAATTAAAATCATGATAATAAAGAGATTAAAATATTTAAAAGATAAATTAAAAAATAAGATTAAATAAAATTATGAGTTTTCTTTTTGGATTTTCTCCAACAATCTCCCACAAAACTCAAATTTTTTTAAAAAAAATAAAAAATAAAAAATATAAATTTTTGGATGCTTATACTATACAATGAGTCAGATGACTTAACATTACTTAGTGTGAAAGTTTTTATCTGAAGAAAATGAAGTAAACTAGATCTTGAACTATGTTCTTTTGATTCAGACTTCAACTACCACACACATAGTATAAAGTGTCTTCATTGCTAGTCTGTGCATTAGTGGTCCTGTATATATATCTTGATTTTTCATAAGAGTTACTAGAGATAACTCAAATCTCATATCCACAGTCATGTACGGATACTCTCATATAGATGAGCCCCTCCAAAAATATGTGTCGTCTCACATCTCATAGAAAATACCACCTTAGATTTCATTCAGAGTTAAAACTCTTTCTAACCACTACATAGGAGCACAAATCACCATAGAGATAGGTTGGAGTATATGACTTTTATATCAAATAAACCACATGTGCTTTCTGACCAACCAATTAGCTTATTATCACATTGAACCTCCTTCAAAGGATCTCCTATCACAGAGGTTGGGTTCTCACTATTGGAAGGTCCATTATAGACAAAAATCCATCCCCCCTTGATGACTCTAGGATCTTAATCTTATTTAATCTTTAGCAAGATAGGCTGATCAAAAGGTCTTCCCCTTACAATTTTTAAAATATACCAGATATAGCATGACAATGTCAGACTTTAGTGCATTGTTTGTATATCTCCAGGCAGTATCCCATATGTTCCTCTGCCTATGTAATTCAATGTAAATTAAATATGTAATAGTGAAGTGATATATAAAGATAGCAAAACTAACCAATGTAGAAATAACTTACTGTGATTGTAATCAATTCACTGATCATTCTGTGACAAATTGATTTGAAATTAGTTAGGCACATCAGCTAGATCAAGATATTTAACATATAAATGCAAGTATCGCTATTTATGCATACACATGACCATCATATATGCCTGCAATATTAATGTTGCATGCGTATCTTAAGAATGTATTGTATCAAATGATTGCATCTGTGCTATTATACAAATGCACAGCTTAATAAACAGTCCACAATTTAAAACAAAATATATAGAGCCTCTGGTATGATAGTATAAGAAGAACTACTTGACGGATTTTCTATTGCCGATGTCAACTAAGGATCAAGTCAATAGTTCAGCACACGGCAACTTTGAAGTGTTAACAGTAGTTGAAAGCAACAAAAATTCATGCCAAATTATACAGAGGAAATGCACCATGTTTTGTTGCTCCACGTCTCTGCAGATCACAAATCACATTTATGGCCCCCGCAGGAGGAGAAAGTATTACATGAACCAGGTCGGAGTGAACCAGAACAAACCTCAGAGCATAGGCATGGTGGATAACACGCAATCAGGAATTGGTGAAATACAAGAGGTATGTTATCCACCATGGGATTTGGTGAGGTCCATTGGATCTGGTCCAAGTAGTAATTAGACCTTCAGGAGACTCGCCGAGTGCTGCTAACTCGGCAGAAAAGTCTGTACAAATAAGTGGCCATATATCATTATTAAATTATATAAATTAGGGAAAAATAATAGTTAGCATATGCTTCCAAGTCAGATGCACAAGCTTAATGGACCTTATCACAGAAAATTTGTGATATGGTGAAGCAAGACCATGTGATGGGTAGAAGAAACTTTTGAGGTCAAAATTTAACTGGGCAGATTCCTTGGAATCTATAAGTCTGAAATCATGAACCACAACTTGAAAGTTCACTAAAGCTTCAAAAAAAAAAAATGTGAGGAGACATGTCACTATATGCATCAAATTACAAGTTTCAGTGAACTGGACTAGTCACAGCATTTACCATAATTCCAATGAAAAAAAATAGCTTAAGTGAGAGTAATATGATATAGCACAATCCCCAACATGATGTGGTAAAGCATATCACTGTTTTACATATTCGTTGTTTGCAAAAGAAGGAACACTATCATCAACGCAATTAAAACCAAGGAAAAAACTGAAAAATGTCATGATGGCCATTAATTACAGTAATAACTGGAAATAGCAGGCAATAAGTAGAGATTTGATTTTCAATATATTTTCTTTATTTTGATGGACGGTGAAAATTTTGAATGACCATTAATTCCTCAAGCATTAAAACTCAACGGTATGGTTTTAGTTGAATTCGGTTGAATTTTGATCATAGCGCGGTGTTTTTCATAGAAGTTATCTCTACAAGGATGGTGAGCATTCAAGCATATTTTAACTATTACAGAAAGAATCTTGACACTGTTTAGAACTTTAAATCAAATATTTGGGTGGTGGGTGCTGTATCGATTAAAAATACATGTTACCAGCAAAAAACAACTAATTAACAAGAGCGAAACTTCAATTACCTATTATCTGGCATACAGTGCTTAGCAGAAATTAATGACAACCTTATTACACAATATTGTTGCACAATGTAAGGTCTTAGATAAATGAAAATTTATATTTAGTTTCCTAATTACATGAAACTAATGCATAGCTATTCATACATGTAATAGAACCTGAATTGCTTGTAGCCAATTAATTTGCAGGTTTATCTGAACCTTAATATTTGACACTGACATGCAAGTGCATGACTTGGTATATTAACTGGTTTCATTACATATCTAGGCATTCAGCCATCCACAGGGCCAATAGGTTGGATGGCCTATTCACAGGCATCGTTACCAGTTCTGAACTCCAATTAATTTGGACTACAAAAGTGAATCAGTTACAATAGGAAATCTACTGCAGAAAATATATGAAACAAATGCTGAGTATAACGTAAACATAGAGTATTAAATTTTGTTGAACTAGCCACATGTCTTGTAGATGGGAACGTATATATGCATTTGAGAGAACATAAGTTCTCTTTCACTCTTCACAGATTTACTGTATCAATCAAAGGCATAAACACCAATTATTCATCTCTATCCAAAGATGACTTAAAAAAAAAAATTCCAAGCAACGAATACCTAGCATCCTATTATCTTTTTAATCACAATATGGGGATTACGACTTAGATTGTTGGAACAATATTTAAAAATCAGATGTGATATAAGAAGACTAATAAGAATTTTTTTTATAAAATTGTAAATGACTTACAGAAAATTTAGAAATAAAAAAAATCGAATCCGGAAGCATGTTGGACACTGTCCTAAGGCGTATTCCCATCCCTCGTACAGAAATATCTGAAAAAACTACCCTCAGATACGATCAGGATCCTCCGCCTACGAGCATGATCGTAGAGGACATTGAGGGACTCTTTCAGCATCCAAAAAAATAATCAGAAAGAAAAATAATTGAAGAGAAAATATTAGAAGAAAGAGAAGGAGAGATTAATTGGATAAGATATCTAAAATCAGGTTTCAAGATGATTTTTTTATAGCCATTCAATATCACTGTTTATGACCGTTTATAACCGTTGGGACTTTTATTGACCCATCAAGGTCTTTAATAAAAAGTCCAACCGTCAAAATTTTTAATACAGAGTCCAACGGTCAAAAAATAAAAACGAAATTAAATGCACACGATCGTTGATAATTAGAAGTCCAACGATCAGAAATTAAAATCATAATAATAAAGAGATTAAAATATTTAAAAAATAAAATTAAAAAATAAGATTAAATAAAATTTTGAGTTTTCTTTTTGGATTTTCCTCAACACATGAAAGACAAAAAGATAGGAATAATGGAGAATATAACGAGAAATTGAGGTGAGGGTTCATTGAAAAGAAGAAAACTCCAGCGTCTAAAGACTTGAAGAGAGCTCCCATTCAATTTAAAATCTAGTCCGGACACAACATCTGCTCCAGGTCACGTATGCAGCGACTTGCTAATCTATGCCAAAAACATCAGTCTAACATCTTTACAAAATGAGTAATGCTGTGTGTACCCCAGCATGTACCTACTACGAGTGCAAACTGGGTTTTGTACACCATACATGGGAGTAGGTGGTTGCTGTTGAAGATATGCCATCTTTTAATGAAAAAATAAATGCCAATTATTTGAAGCCAGAAAAGGTTAAGAGTAACAAAATGTGAAAAACGGACACAGGACTATGTAACTTTAAATCACTTAATCGACAAGACAACAGGCCTGGAGGTAAAATATTCCCACCCAAGAAATGAGAACAGAATAATGCCGAATGGACCCCTCAGCCTCTTCTAAAATGGACATCGCTGCTGCCTGCTGCCCGTGAAGAGAAATTAAATAACAAGCGGAGGAAAGGCCCGACCAAATTTGTTTCAACTAGTTCGGTGAGTACAGTCTCTTACGTGGATACAAGAGACCTGGGTTCAGTGCCACCAGGTCCACCACCATCACTCAGATTCTCAACCGGGCTCCTGATCCTCTAGACTTGTTTGGTTTGCAGAAAGTGGAGGAAGAAAGTCGCAGTTCTGAAGAGAAGAAAAGTACTCTTATTTAGTTAAAATTTTAAGAGGAGGGAATTGAAAAAATCTTTTCTATAGGAAAACACTTCCCATGTTTTATGGAAAATGAAAACCCATGGAAAAAATAGATTTTGGGACTTCCCGTGGAATAAAATTGATGGCCATTTTTTCTTTCCAAAAATATATATTTTAAGATCTACGGCTGAAATTTTGTAAAATATTCATGGATGATTAAGATGAAATACTGAAAAATAATATATACGAAGATCTCTATTTTCTCCTCCTTACAAAATTAATATTATATTAATATTATTGTGGTGGTATAGAGAGAGCCTCTTTAGTCTCATATTGGTTATGGGTCAAAAGGGAGTATGACTTATATGGATTAGAACCTTCTCTCTCATGTGAGGCATCTTTGCAAAACCGTGAAGCTTTAAATGACGAAGGCCAACTTAAACCTAAGACCCACTAAAGCCTAAAGATGATCATAAGCCCATTCAACCCTTTGACCCTTGAACAAATATATTAATATTATATTTATACTTATATTAATAAATTTATTATACTAAAATATTAATATAATATGAACATATATATTATTATTGTATTAATATGATAAATTATTATAATCTAATATGATAAATTATTATAATATAATATTATTATATTTATGTTAATATAATATAATATTATTATTTATATTTGAGAGCAAAAGTATGTGATCTTATATTTATTAAGAGCATAATAGTTATTTTACATAATTTTGTTAGGAGAGTAGATGCTTAACAAACCATAAGCCACTTTAGAATAAATAATTTTTTTATATTTAAGAAAGCATGCCAAAATTATATCCGGAAGAAGTAACTTTTCAAAAAATTAATTTTTTAAAAAAAATTTTTTTTTCATGAACCAAACAAATCCTAGAGTTACAAATACTATTCTTATGTAATGTTCACTGTCTAAAATGAAATCTATCTACAACAATCGAAAGAAGAAGAAGAACAAATGACAGACCAAACGTACATATGCTTCTCATGTTATGTTCACCGTCTAAAATGATATCTATCTACAACAATCAAATCCATCTAAAGTGCCAAAAAAAACAAAGAAGAAGAAGAACAAATGATAGACCAAACATACATATGCCATCATTAATCAATCACGATGATCCTTGCCAAAAATTCCTAATTTCCAAATGAGAACAGAGATATAAACAAAATCCGAAACAACACGAATTACCGCTTTTAGCGGGCCAAACCGGTTGGGATCCGACAAGAGCTCCCTCATCCGGGCCGTCCGAGGATGGTGCATCCACATGGTGGAGTCCATGAACTGCACCCCGCGTGACCTGCAGGCCTCCAGTATCTGGTCCAGATCCGCGGCGCACAGCGCCGTGGGCTTCTCGAGGAGCACGTGCTTCCCGTGCTCCGCCGCGGCCACCGCCCAGCGGACGTGTAGGCTCGTGGGAAGCGGCACGTAGACGGCGTCGACGGCCGGGTCATCGAGCACGGCCTCGTAGGATCCGTGGGCGCGGGTGGCTGGCGGGAGGCCGTTGACGGCGATGAAGCGCTGGGCCTTGTCGAGGGAGCGGCTGCCGACGGCGACGACGGTGGCGTTGGGGGCGAGGCCGATGGCCCGGGAGACCTTGTGGGCGATCGCGGCGCATCCTAGGATGCCGAATCGGATAGGATTCGCTTTGTCGGTCATCTTTTCTCCTTTGTTTTTTTGGTGGGTTCTCAGGAGAAAGAGCTAATTTCTACTGATGAGTGATGAGAATCTAGGACCTTCCTCCCACTGCCGCCTCAAGAGGCGTGATTTATTTTTATAGGGCGTGGGGTCGCAGGAGAGAGTGCTAATTTCTACGGGTGAGTGATGAGAATCTAACACGGAAATGGATCCTCTGCGATATTCGATACTCTACATATTTCAGAGATATTCATCACGTAAAAATATTAAAAATAAATAAATAAATTTTAAAAATATTTAAATAATTTAAATAAACATCACATAATTATTTTTTTTTTGATAGCTATCTTAATATATGTACTATATCGTATGGTACTTTTTGAGTATTACAGAGGATCCCGTTCCATCTAGCACCTTCTTCCCACTACCGTCTCTAGAGAGTGATATGTATCTATAGGGTGTGCGGTTGTTAGGAGAAGAAGCTAATTTCTATTAATGAGTGATGAGAATCTAGGACCTTTTTCCCACTATCGTGTCTAAAGGCATGATATATATTTATAGAGCGTGACGGTGCCGGGAAAAAAAGCTAATTTCTTCGATGAGTGATAGAATCCAGGACCTTCTTCTCACCTGAAGGCGTGCTATATATTTATAGAGCGGGGGCTATCCTAGGGCGGCAGCTAGGTGATGACAATTGCGGGAGGCTGAGGTTGGCTATTGCTTTTGTTACCGAACAAACTTTCAGAGGCTCAGGCTTGAGCTAGCATGATACAGGTTCATCCAATGAGACCATCTTGAGATTGATGATATCTTTAGACATCGAGAGAATGAAGGTAGATATTACATAGCTTCAGAAGAGATAGGATTAAGAGGAGGGCCTCCAAGAGCATGACCTAAAGAGCTTCGTCATAAGCTCTCCGAGCACTACTTCTTATTGAGATAGTAGGAGATGATGTAGAGACAAAAGTCTAAGATACAGTAGATTAGAGAGGGTGACCTGAATACCAAATTCTTCCATCAGTCGATGATAATCCGAAGGTCTATCAATCGTATTAGGTAGTTGAGAGACAACGATGGATGAATGGTAGAGGACAATGATGAGATCAGAAGCCAGATCCTATAGTTCTTTAGATCTTATTGGACCACTTCCTCAAGCAGGGATGACCCCCTTTAGGGGTTCCATCCTATGTACAGTATCTTTGATGAGAAGAATGAGGTCATCACTTGTTCAGTCGACTAAGGAGGTGTGTGAAGCCCTCTGATCCCTCAAAGAGGTCAAAGCCTCAGGATCGGATAGTTTTTTCCTCTCTTCTTTCGTTAGTACTGACCGATTGTCGGTGGAGAGGTGATTAAGATGGTGCCGGTGGTTTTTGGATTTAGAGGTAATCTGGAGTAGTAGAAGAAGATGTTGATCACCATCATCTCGAAGAGACCTGATCCGTCGGCCCTGAGACATTTCAGACTAATCAACATTTGCACCACTCTTTATAAAGTATGTGTGAAGGTCCAGATTGGACGACTGAAGCAGGATGCATTTGTTAGTGATCACTGTATCACCGATAACATCTTGCTTGTCCAAGAGTTTATGTATGACCTATGGCGTGCCTCCATTCATCAGAGCTTGATGGCGATCAATCTGGACATGGAGCGGGCTTATGACCAAATGAGCCGACGATTTCTACGTCGGATGCTCGATGAGTTCAACTTTCAGGATAGAAGGATTGACTAGGTGATGGACTCTGTGGAGGCCTTGAGTTATGCCATCCTAATCAAAGGCACTCTGACGGAGTTCTTTCATTTAACATACGATCTTCATCAAGAGTGCCCTCTCTCTCCCTACCTATTTATTTTATGTACTGATGGTCTGTCTCATGCTCTTTGGATGGTGGTTCGGGGGGTAGAGTTGGAGCTCTACTGGCTTGCCCCTGAGATTTAGTCGCTCTTATACTTTCTTTTTGTAGATGATTACTTGCTCATTGGTCAGATTTTGATCCGAAATGTTAGGTGCTTTGCATAGTTGAGGCCTACTATCGAGCTTCTGGCCAGCTTATGAATCTACAGAAGTCTACATCACTTTCAGCCCCAAGAGGAAAGTCCAAATGAAACAGATGATTAGGGACAGACTAGGGAATCCTGAGCAAGCTGGGACATTGATCTATCTAGAGGTTCCTATCATAAGGCGGAGACTTCGGAGAGCTGATTGTAGGCCTATAGAGCAGTGGATCCAGGATCGCCTTGAGGGCTGGCAAGGCAACATCCTTTCCATGATGGGGAGGACGACTCTTGTGAGATCAATCCTGAGTTTCATTCTGTCTATCTCATGGTGAACATTGTTATGTCGTGCTTTTGTCTCAGAGGTTTGCAGCAGTAATTCCAAAATTTTTTTCTGGGGCTTTAGATAGGGCGACCACAAGTTTCACCTACTTTTCTGGATTGTGGTCTGCCAGCCTATACAATACAGGGGCTTAGGGATCCAGTCCTTGCTGGTTAGGAAGAAAGCTATAATTGTTAGATATGCGGCTAGATTCCTCACTCAATCTGGCTATTTTATGCAATAGAGTGATAAGGGCTTGGTATGGGGTTTGGAGCTAGGGGTCCCAGATCCATATTGATCGTGGCTACTTCTTTGTTTGCAGAGAGATTTGCATCCACACCCCTGCAATGGTGGCCCGGGTCAGATGGCTAATTGGTGATGGAACTTCGATTGATGTAAGTCAGAATGCTTGGATTTTTAGCCTCCCTCTCTCATATTGATCGACCTACATCAGCATGGAGGTGGATGATGACCTACAAGTCCATAATTTGATCACTGATGATGATAGAGGTTGGAGGTCTCAGGATGTCATCCATTTCTTTGATGGTCAGCTTGCTGACAGGATTCTTTCTATCCTTATCTTTATCCATCGGAGCTATGATTTGAGAGTGTGGGGCTGGTCTTGCTATCCTAAAATCCCTATTAGGGATCTCATTGAGATGAGCAGGCCAGTGCTAGAGAGGAGGATTGAGGCTGGTTGGATTTGGAGAGTGGCTATCTATCCTAAGGTCAGACTTTTCCTTTGGAAGGTTGCCTAGGATCGGCTGCCGACTTGGACACTTCTCAAGAATAGTAATATAGAGTTTTCGGTTGTCTGTTCGATCTGTGGATTGGAGGATGAATCGATAGAGCATGTCTTGCTTCATTATCCGAGGGCGTGTTTAATCTAAGGGATGGTGGCTAGCCAGCCTTGGGGGGGTAATTAGTGACTCCTAGCTTTCCTCCTTCTTAGATGTGATCTATCAGAATATGACAGAGGGCCAGCCCTCGAGTGGTAGGAAGGTGTACGTCGCCTTTCAGATTTGGCTGTCTAGGAGCAGCTTGGTCTTCAATGCCGAGATTGTGCCTGCACATCAGATGCTGGAGAGAGTCTACTATTTTATTGAAAAGTACAGTCATTTTGATGCGGCTGGCCAATCCCTTGTCGCCTCGAGTTCTTGGGACTCTCTTATTATGTATGCAACGATCTGAAGGGTTCTTTTGATTTTCTGGAAGCCTCCTCCATTGACATTTGCCAAGATCAATTTCGATGGTAGTGTTAAGGATAGTAAAGATGGTGCAGGTTATGTCATCCGAGATTCGGATGCCAAGCTGTTGGGAGCTCACCACTTTTTGAGCCGTCAGTCCTCGAAGTAGAGCTCCGTACTACCTAGACGTTATCTACATATGACAGGAGCTGCGGGCGGAGAGAATCTTCTTTGAGGATGACTCAATCACAATCATTAATAAGATCTGAGATGAGATAAAGCATCTTGAAGTTCGTTTGCTCCATGATATCCAAAGATCTTCTGGTCATTCCACCACGACGGCTATTCGAAACTTCTTACGACAGCTGAACAGCACCATAGATTGGGTTGCTTCTTTTGTTACCTATCATATTGGAGACTGAACTTAACGCCTAGGTGGCGATTGCCCAGAAATTTTATGTGATATTTTGTATTCTATTTTCTGGACTGTAAAAAAAAAATATAGATAAATTATTTTTTTCCTTAACGCAGATGGAAGCGCTTACGTATGCACAGACGGGTTCCTTCACGGGCCGAGGAGAACTTGTAGCCTTCTGAGGACAAATTGAATTGGACAAATTGAACTTGGAAGGCCTTATCAGCAATATTATCGTATACATTAAAGTTTTGTCAAAATTTCAAAGCATGAGACCTATAGCGAAGGGATGACGGAAGCACAGTCGAAGCCGAAGAATTTAAGAAAATTGATGACGATCGAAAAAAAAAAAAATAGCGAAGTTGGAGGCTCTTTTGACTCTTTCACAAGCTGCACGGGCTTTTAAGCTGCGGTTGATCGTGGCTGATTTCAGCCAAAATATTTTGGCGATTGCCTTCATTTTATGAAACGTAAAATGGAAAACGCATAATGCTGTTAGGTCCAAAACTCCAATCTGGTAACGAGAGCTTGTTCCAACACTCATCCATGAACGGCACCAACCCCAAAAGCGACCATAATCACCTCTTTCGATGTGACCAGCCAGTGTTACGAGAAGAAAAAAAAAAAAAAAGCCCCATAGAGATTTTGGATGAACAATATGGGATTCTCTAGGGCTGCGTCATGTTCATCTTTTGTCGTGTTGACGATCCTACTTGTATTGAATCAACCAAGCAGGTCATATAAAGGGGAACTTCATACCATGTGCTATGTGCTCTAGGATTTTTTTTTTTTTTTTCATTCCACAAAATAAGAACCTTGCAGCATCGCTCGGGAAAAAAAATGCTTTCATCTAAAAATTTATAATTTCCAAATTTCAGTATATAATTTAATATTCCCTGCCAATACATATGTCCCTGTAAGTATGACTCACAAACCAAAAGTGGAATCAATAAGACAAGCCGCCATCATTGAACAGCACACCAAATGCACATGGTAGCACTGTGAACACTCCATTTTAAGTTCTTCCCAGTACCAGCACAGTGCATGTTGTCTGCTAGCATTAGGCATTACATACATATTTGTGATTCTTAAAAGAACATATGAGACAACAGCTTCTATTTGTAATATTATATTCATCCATGAACCTTTTTAACTACAAAGGTTTAGTTTTAGTTGCATAAAAAGCTGGATCTATGAGAATTCTAAATATAGAAAAAATAAAGAATTTTTTTGCATTGGACAATTAGAGGAGGGGGCAAATGAAAGATAATAAAGAGCACCGTAATTTTTCATAACAACCAACCTCTTGCCGATTGATCCTAAGTAGTTCCATTGAAATGGGAACTGAATTTTGGAAACGCTTCCACATCAACAAATGATGCGAATTCCAATCTCTTGCTCGAGGATTACACTTTCAAAACATGACCAAAGCACTGTTACGTGAGTGTGTATAGGATTTTAACTTTACAGGCCAAGCATTTAGCCAAGTATTTTATTTTTGTGTGAGAGAGACCCTTGCTATAATTACCTAGGTCTAGATTTTCGAAATACACCATCCAAGAATTGAACCTCATTACTTTTCACTGCTAAGTTTAAAGACGTGTTATTATCATAGCTGTTGCTGTCAATCCTCTCGTCGTCTGTTTATCGAAAACAAGTACCTGCAAAATGAAATCCGCACTGATCGAAGTTGTCTCCGATGGAGACCCTCCGATGCCTAAGTTAGAGGAAGAGATTTGACAACAGTAGTATGAGAATGAAGACAGAGCTCAGCATATAAAAATTGGCTTACCGAAACTGTTATCTTACCCCCTTTTTATAGAGTAGATCGTCGTAATCGTCGGATATGGTCCCATATTTAGCGACGTAGAATCACAGAACGGTAATCTCGTAATGGGTTATTAGTCCTCATGGATTACACTGCGATATCTGTGGAGTAACCGTCCGTGACGGTTATGATATATTTGAATGAGTCGGTCGACTGTGCGTCGGAGGTCGGTTGTCGATTAATAACTCTAAAATATCGACGATCGAAGTAGTTTGTTGTCTGTAGAGTCTGAACATCGACTGCTTACTGATACCAAATCAGTAAAGGAGGTTTGGTCGGTCGGTTGAAAGCAGTGTCGGCCTGCTCAACCGATATATAGTTGGTAGTCGCTTCTAGAATTGTCTGTTCGTTAGGTGGGTCAGAGTTGGACGTCGGTCGGTGTGTGCCGGAGATCGATCGATTTATGGAGGTCGGTCGGTTTACTCCAACAGTTGCCCCCCACTCCTGAGTTCAATGGTGAATCATCGCGTGCATCGTCACGTAGTTAATCACCTTGGACGAAAAGAGTTGTTGTCTGTCATGTCGAATCCCGGCTCTGACACCACTTTCGTTGGAGCACGATCGAACAGTCATTTTGTCTCTTTTGAGCTATCGTATCGATAGGAGGATCTGCTGTCAGGCGTTGTATCGAAAATGTGAACCGGCATCGTGGGATTTAATTCTGGCATGTAGATTTTCGCCACATGTCGGGGTGCCATTGGGTCGAAGATGTTCATGCGGATTGGGATGACATGGTTCAATCTAGGGCAGGTGCATCGAACTATCCTATCCATGATCGGCCCAGATGTTGCCATGAATCATCATCCGACGTATTCTCGATCTGATCGCTTTCATCTGGACCGTCGGGCATTCCTATATAAAAAAGCCACTGTTAGCCAGGTACTCATCCCTCATTTCGTCCTTTCTGATGGGAGAGCTTTGTTAGAGAGCCGCTCTCGAGTAAAAGCTGTTCCTTATCATTTTCCAGAGCCCCCCAAATGGTTTTGATGGGTGAGGTTCTTATAGGGGGTGGCTGGTTGGAGATTCCGACCGATGGCTCCCTGTCGGATCTAGAGGTTTGTCTGTTATGTGGTCTGATTGTAAGTCAGTTTCGAAAGCAAAATCGTGCTTCGAGCCGACATCAGCTTTTCACCCTTGGTGCCGATGGTGGGGTCGACAACCCATTATCATGTATTTTGCATCCCCATCTCAGCTGCATGATCCAAGTCATTTTCGTCGGCAGACAAAAACCTAAATCCCGCCTCTTGCTCTGGTTGTCGGTAGGGCTTCAGCAAGGAGGGTATGGTCGTTGACCATATTTTTCATGTAGAAGTGGATCAGGCTGTTGGCGTGGTTGGTTAGACATTATGATCGGCCAACCATCTTCGTAGTCTGATCCGATTTGTACTATTCCCGAGCTGGAAGGTAAAGTTTGCTGGGGAAGTTGATTCAAAGTGGGTCTGCAGATTCTTCAGTGGAACAAAAGGCGGCGACGAAGATTAGTCGGTGTTTTTTTTTCGTAGCCTGATACTTGTAGTCAGACTTCGATCCGATTTTGTACTTTCTTTTTCGTTAATGAATGGAAATATTTTTCTTCAAGATAGAACTTTTGTTTGCTGAAATGTCTGTGATGTCCGTCCGTAGAATAATTTTTGAATGTAGATCGTAGATCCGATCATTTCGCAGTCTTTGTAGAGTCTGCTGGTCGTGTAGTTTCCATCGTATTTAACTAGGACAACGATAGTAACTCGAATATCTATTATCCGGACCTTGATCGGGTTTATATGTCGTATTATCTGATAAATGACAGCAAGCCGAATATTTCTCGACTGACTGTGGCCATGTCGGTATAATTCCAATCCGACCTTGGTCGTTTTGGTATTTTGTTTTCCTTAGTTGATACCAAATCGACAAATTAGCCAGTCATTTGAACAAAAAGCTAATTATGGGAGCAGCGCGGCTTTTGTGGAGGAAATCTGCATGGCCGGTGCTAGCCTCCCATTGAAGTAGATAGGTCGATTTTGCGGAGAGTCGGAATGCAGTCGGTGGTCAGGCTGAAGGTTTCTGACTTCTTTAGGAAGTCAGACCCCAAGCCGTGACATCGATGATCCGGCTTGTGTTTACGATTGGAATTATGACTTCTTTGGCTGGTTAATTTGCTGGTCCTCAATGATCCGGCCTGATTTACGAGGACCGACATTTCATTAGAAGTCTGATTTACGATTTTGAAACAGAACTATGTTTTCAAGTGCATACAAGGATTATTGATAGTACAATTTTAGATTGTCGGCATTCCATGTTCGGAGAATAGCCAAACCTTTCAAGGTTTCGAGCCGATAGGCACCCGATCTGTTTGTCTCTGATATCCTGTAAGGTCCTTTCTAATTTGGAGATAGCTTTCTTTGATCTAGAGATTTTGAAATTTCTGCTTTTCTTAGAATTAAGTCTCCTGATCAGAAAACTTTCGGCATGACTTTGGTATTATAGCACCGAGCTATTTTTTGTCGGTACGTGGCCATACGAAGTTGAGCTTCATGTCGAAGTTCTGGTAGGAGATCTAAGTCGGATCTTCGATACTCGAAGTTGTTCGGTTCATTGTATTGCTCAACTCTTATCGATGGTAACCCGATCTCGAGTGGGATCATCGCCTCTGTCCCGTAGGCTAAGTTGAAAGGAGATTCTCCAGTCGGTATACGGAGAGTTATCTGATACGCCCATAAGATTGGATATAACTCTTCAACCCAAAGTCCTTTAGCCTCATTCAGTCGGGTCTTTAACCCATGCAAGATTGTTCGGTTGGTCACCTCAACCTCTCCGTTTGATTGCGGATGCCCGACTGATGTAAGCTTATGTATAATATGAAACTTCATATAGAATGTTCTAAAGTCCTGATTATCGAATTATCGTCCGTTGTTGGTGATGATGGTATGCGGCAGTCCGAATCTGTAGATGATGGATTTCTGGACGAAGTCTTCTATTTTACGTTCGGTGATTTGGGCCAGGGGTTCGGCTTCTATCCACTTAGTGAAATAGTCGATTGCGACCACTATGAATTTTTTTTGGCCAGACGTCGGAGGAAAAGGATCGAGTATGTCGATTCTCCACTAAGCGAAAGATCAGGGTGCGACAATGGACATTAGCTGACTGGTGGGTTGATGCTGTATGTTGGCATACTTCTGACATGGTTTACACCTCCGAACTAAGTCAGCCGCATCTTTTTGCATGGTGGGCCAAAAGGAACCTTGTCGCAAAATCTTGTAGGCTAGGGACTTGCCCCCAAGTGGCTTTAACAAATTCTTTCATGTACTTTTCTAAGTGCATAGTCGACAACGGTCGGTCCTAGGCACTTCAGTAAGGGAAGAGAGAATGATCTTTTATAGAGACGACCATCCATCATCACATACTAGGAAGCTACCCATCAGGTTCGTTTTGCTTCCACATGATCTTCAGGGAGGATTCCGTTGAACAGATGCCGGATGATCGGATCCATCCAACTAGGTTCGACTGTTAGCTACAACATTTTTTTATTTTTGTCGATGCTCGGTTGCTCAAGATACTCCATGAATGTTCGACCCAACGAACTGTAAGCAGTCGTTGTCAGTCTGGAAAGTACGTCAGCTCGAGCATTTTCGATCCTGGGTATATGGAAGATCTCGAAGTATCTTAAATTCGTCACGAGATCTTTCACCTTTTGAAGGTATATTGCTATGATCGGGTCTCGGGCTTCGAATTCGTCTTTGACTTATCCCACGATCAGTTGAGAGTTGGTGAAGACTTTCAGACTGTCAATATCGAGCTCCTTAGCCATTTTCAAACCGACTAAGAGAGCTTCATATTCGGCTTGATTATTTGAAGCTTTGAAGTCGAACTAAAGGGCGTACTCGGTGACTACGCTCTCTGAGTTGGTGAGGATGAGGCCAGCTCCACTGTCTTGAGCATTCGATGCCTCATCAATATGCAGCACCCAGGTCGACCTTAGGTCGGACTCAGGATTGCAGCCTCCTTCGTAGTTGCATCTTCCGACTTGTTGTCGGCTATTGTGCATTCTGCGATGAAGTCAGCTAGAACTTGTGTCTTCATGGACAGTTGTGGTCGGTATTGTATGTCGAATTCACCTAGCTTCACCGCCCACTTCGCCATTCATCCCGAGGTATCAGGACGGTGCAGGATCGCTTTTAATGGTTGATCGTTAAGGACCACAATGGAGTGTGCCTGGAAGTAAGGACGAAGCCGTTGTGCCGATATGATCAGAGCATAGATCATTTTCTCTGCTCTCAAATATCGGACTTCGGTGTTGTGGAGCACTTTACTGGTGTAGTAGATGGGTCGGTGAATTTAATTTTTATCTTTTCAAATGAGTACCGAGCTAACCGCCTCTGTCGATATCGTCAAGTAGAGATATAGTATTTCTTTGATCTTTGGTTTTATGAGTAAAGGTGGAGAAGCCAGGTACTTTTTTAGATCTTCGAAGGCTTGTCGGCATTCATCTAACTAGGAGAAGCCTTTCGTTTGCTTCAAAGTTTTGAATAATTGTAGACACCTCTCAACCGACCTAGAGATAAATCGGCTGAGTGTAGTGATTCTCCTATTCAGTTGTTGTACCTCCTTCGTATTTAGATGCTTCATATTGATGATAATTTTTATTTTCTCGGGGTTGGCTTCGATCCCTCGTTACGAAATAACGAATCCAAAAAATTTCTCCGAGATCACTCCGAACGCACATTTGGTTGGATTTAACCTCATTTGGTGTCGTCGGAGCATGTTGAAAGCTTCTTCCAAGTCTCGAATATGGTTCAAAGTCTGGGTACTTTTCACCAGTATGTCATCCATGTACACTTCTATTTTTTGTCCGATCTATGCTTTGAAGATTTTATTGACGAGTCGTTGATAGGTGGCTCCGATATTTTTCAGACCGAAAGGTATTACTTTATAGCAGTATAAGCCCTTGTCGATCACGAAAGTTGTGTGTTCCTCGTCCTCTGGTGCCATGTGGATTTGATTATATCCAGCAAAGGCATCCATAAAGCACAGTAGTTAATGACCCGATGTTGTGTCTACCAGCTGGTCGATCTTTGGCAGTAGGAAGCTGTCTTTCGGATAGGCTCGATTCAAGTCAGTGTAGTCGATGCAGATCCTCCATTTCTTGTTGGTCTTTTTCATCATGACTACATTGGCGAGCCAGTCTGTATATGTGGCTTCTTTGATGAAGCCCACTATGAGTAGTTTGTGGACTTCCTCGTCGATGGCTTTCTATCTTTCTGGAGCAAAGGGCCGCTTTTTCTATCTCACTGGTTTGATGTTTGGACTGATGTTGAGCCGATGGGTCATTATTTTCAGAAGAATACCGGGTATATCCATGGCCGGCCAAGCAAAGATATCGGCATTGGCTTTGAGCAATTTGATTAATTATTGTCGCTCCGAGTCGGACAATTATGATCCAATTCGGATCGTTTGCTCGAGATTTTTTATTATCAGGATGGAAATCAACTGTTCGGCTGGCTCACCCCTTTTCTGATTCTTTCTTTGGTCTAATTTGTCGGTCGGCAGGGAGTCCTCAGGTTTATTGTTCTGGACAGAGATTGTGAAATAGCACCGGACAAGTTGTTGATCTCCATGCATTTTTCTGATGTCATTTTTGGTCAAAAATTAGACCAGCAGATGGTATGTCGAGACTACCGCTCTCAGGACATTTAATCTGGGTCTTTTGAGTATGGCATTGTAGGTCGAGGGTACTCAGATGATCGTAAAGGTTATGAAGATGGTGCTTTATTGTGGTTCAATCCCAGCGGTTAAAGAAAGGGTGATTTCTCCTTCCACTATAACCGCATCTCCAGTGAAGCCGACTAACGGTGTCGAGATTTTTCTGAGTCGGTCAATCGATAATTTTATTTGGAAGAAGGTCAAGTAAAACAGAATGTCAGTTGAGCTTCCATTATCAATAAGTATCCTTTTTACATCATAATTTGCTATTGTTGCTAAAACAACAACAGCATCATCGTGGGGAGTTTGCATTCCTCGAGCATCTTCCTCCGAGAAAGTTATTACATCATGAAGTTTTGGTCGCTTCATTGACTCCTCGTCGGAAGTTGCTCCCCGATCCAGCCATCTGGTGATCATGTTGATGACTCCCATGGTTGGTTGGTTATTCACATCTTCCTCAGTCGTTTGGGGTCATCGATTGGGAGGGGATTGAGTCGGTGGCTCCTTCCTATATTTTCTGAGGTAGCCATATCGTATCAAGGCTTCTATTTCATCCTTGAGTTGGGTGCATTATTCAGTGTCATGGTCATGGTCTCGATGAAACCGGCAATACTTCCTTCGATCACGGTTCCTCACTTTCATCGACGGAGGGTGTCGTTGATATTCCGCCCCTTCGATCTCCATGAAGATTTGTGCACAATGAGCAGAGAGAGGGATATAGGAATTATACCTGTTATGTGTCGGCCTCGGACTCCGTCATTGGGGTGAGGCTTACTTATTGGATGGGGGCCTATTTGTTTCGATCGGAGCCCCACTCTTCTTCTACTTATTTTTTCTGATCTTTATTTTCTATCTGGCACCAGTCAGAAGCTCCTTCATCCGTACGCATGTATTTGTACGCGCGTTCTAAGAGTTCAGTATACATCCGAGGGAGGATTTTATCCAGTGGGTATATAAATCGGGACCCCCTCAGATGTCTTTTCATGGTCGATATGGCCATGTCTTCGTTGAGGTCTCTGACCTCAAGCGTGACCGCATTGAATCGGACCATAAAATCTCAGAGTATTTTGGTCTCTCCTTGTTTGATCGAAAAGAGACTATCCGAGGTTCGTGGCGGCCTCCGAGTGGTGCTGAAATGGGTCACGAAAAAATATTCTAGCTATTCGAAGGAGTGGATACTTTCTGACCGAAGCTCAGAGTACCAGACCCGAACAGCTTTCCGAAGTGTAGCCGAGAAGCTGATGCACAGAAGGACGTCGGTTACTCCCTGAATTATCATGAGAGCCTTGTAGCTCTCGAGATGATCGATTGGATCGATAGAACCATCATAGGGCTCCACATGCAGCATCTTGAACTGAGTAGGGATCGGTTCGTTCAAAATAAGTCGGGAGAGAGGCTGGACGGTATGGAAATCTAAGTCATTTGATGATTTTTGACCATCTGTTTGGAGCTAGACAAGTCGGCGGTCGATTTTCTCGAACTTACATTCATAGTCTTCAAGCCGCCGGTGGTGGGAGACTCCAGAAGTTGATCCTCCCGATGAATTAAAGGCAGACGATGTTCACAGTCACTTTCTCTTCCTTACTCAATCTAACTAGGAAGGAGAGAGGCACCGAGAATGGTAGGTGACACGTCGAGAGTGCCACAAGTATCACTGCTCATCTCGTTGAGAGAGCCGAGATCATCGCTCTGGTGGAGGAGATAAAGATCGTCGTGGATGACGGCGGCTATGTTTGGAAGTCGCTGAATGCACCACCGGTTGCTCCGCTGGCAGTTGTGGTGGTTGGATTTGCTGTTGTTGGAGGCTTTTGATTGCCTCTGCGAAGACGTTCATTTGTTGCACGATCGCAGCAATCTGAGCATCTGTGGTCACCACGGGACGTGGAGAACTGAGCTCTGCTGCCTGAGACAAAGGAGGAGCCTCTTCCCAATGGGAAGAGCGTCTCGTCGAGCCGATCGTCATTGATCGTTAAGCTCTGGTTCTCGTCATTTTGAGTTTTCTTCTTGCTGCTGTCTTTCCCCTATCTGGCACGTCAATCTGTTGCTGCTAATCCCCTCGTCGCCTGTTCGCTGAGAACAAGCACCTGCAAAATGAAGTCCGCACTGACCGGAGTTATCTCCTGTGGGGACCCTCCGATGCCTAAGTTAGAGAGAGAGACTGGGTAACAGTAGTATGAGAATGGAGACAGAGCTCAACGTATAAAAATTGACTTATCGAAACTGTTACCTTATCTCCTTTTTATAGAGTAGATCGTCGTAATCGTTGGATATGGTCTCGCATTTAGCGGCGTAGAATCACAGGACGGTAATCTCGTAATAGGTTATTAGTCTCCATGGATTACGCCGTGATATCTGTGGAGTAACCGTCCGTGACGATTATGATATATTTGAATGAGTCGGCCGACTGTGCGTCGGAGGTCGGTTGTCGGTTAATAACTCTAAAATACTGACGATTGAAGTAGTCTATTGTCTGTAGAATCTGAACATCGGCTGCTTACCGATACCAAGTCGGTAAAGGAGGTTATGTCGGTCAGTTGAAAGTAGTGTCGGCCTGTTTAGCCAACATATAGTCGGTAGTCACTTCCAGGATTGTCTGTTCGTTTGGTGGATCAGAGTCGGACGTCGGTCGGTGTATATCGGAGATCGATCGATTTACTCCAACAATAGCAAACTACATTTACTCAACAAAATAGCATGTTATCACCGAGCAAATTTTGAATTGGTTACCAATTCCATAAGGTATCCCAAATATACCACATTTTTGTCATCAGTTTAAAGAGTAGACTAATTTGGATGGCCATCAACGAAGCAAGTATCAGTACACAATGTACACATAATCAATATTAGCCTAGGTGAAATGTATTAAAATTTATTATTGTATTGTTGGATTTACGATAGTCAATCAAATGTGTTGCTTCCAATTTAGTTCCTTTGGCTTTGACAGCCGAGAGCCAGTGTTGAAATGTTTTCGTACAAGAAAAGCAACCATGTTGATACATTGATTTTATTTCCAAATAGAAATTTTATCTTTTAGAAAAGGATTGATTGGAACTTATCTATCAAATATTTACGCTGTTGATTGATATCTCCCGATCTATCAGTTTATATCAACCAAAATTGTAAGGATCGGAATTCTCTATGTCGTATTAGGAATCTTGACACCAACACAAGTTAAGGTACCTGGGATGCTACCTAAAATATAAGCCCTAGGTCTTACTTGGCATCCTTGTTATTCTTTTTCTCCTACAAATTAGTGAAGGTACCGTGGGACCCATTTTTAAGCGGTGGGATATGACCGTTGAGAAAATATACAGGCCTTATATTTCACTCCTTTTTCAAAGCAACGAATCTTTGCGATGATGGACAATCAGCTTCTCATGGAATTGTGCCCTAATTAATGCGCTTTCGATTGCTTCTACTCGTTAGGGCTGGAAGGGGTCGGGTCGGGTTATGCCTCGGCCCGAGCCCGATTCAAATTTTTTTTTTGAGCTTTGGGTTGAGCTCAGATCCAAAATTTTTTAAAAAACTCAGATCTGAATACGGTCCAAACTCAATCAGACCAGTCCAAGCTCGAAACCCAGATCCAGCTCGAAACCTTCTCTCTCCATCTATTTCTTTCTCCTTCCTCTCTCTCTCTTTCTCTCTCTCAAAACTTCGATACCACCTCCAGATCTCCGATCGGAGGGAGACGGAGGCTTGGGAGCGACGATCAAGGCCCAAAAGACCGATGGTCGGGTCCTGAAGGAGCAATGGTTGGAGGGAGATGGGGGCTTGGAAGTAGCGGTCGGAGGGAGATGGGAGCTTGAAAGCAACCGTCGAGATCCGAGGGAGCGGCAGTCGGGAGGAGCGGTAGTCGGAGGGAGATGGGGGCTTGAAAGCAACCATCGAAGGGAGACAGGGGGTTGAAAGTGACCGTCGAGGCCCGAGAAAGCAGCAGCTCCAGGGAGAGCAGCGGCCACGGCCCGAGAGAGTGGCGGTTGAAAGGAGACTGAGGCTTGGGAGTAGCAATCAGAAGGAGATTGGAGAAGATCGGACGGAAGAGGGAAGACTGGAAGAGGGATTTTCAATCGAAATGGAGTCATGGACAAATAACGAAATGGAAGAACCGAAGAAGAATTTTAATCGGGCTGCCATTCAGGCCGGGCCTGGGTCGGGCCACAGGTTGTCCAAGCCCGGTCCGAAAATAAAATGGGCCTTAAAATCAGGCCCGAGCCCGGTCTGAATAATTTCGAACCGGGTTCGAAGCCCGACCCAAAATCGGCTCGGTCCAATGGGCCTTGGACTGGCCCGAGCCCACTTCCAGCCCTACTATTCGTGGTGCCCATCATTTGTCAAATAAAATGATGCAGCCCTCGTCAAACACCAAAGTCTCAAAGGTAAAAGGGAGAGCTTCAAGACAATCTGTCGATGATGCAGTGGATCAATTTATTAGTCTTGCACTTGGTTGAGCCAAAGTCTAAGTCGGCTGAGCAACCATGTAAGGAGTGGATGATCAACAATTCACGGCAAAAATGTATACAAGAACCAAATTTAGTAGTCCATGTTGAAGTCACGTAAGTACTGATCTCTAAACTATCCTTCCTGATGCCCCAACCTTGGTTTGCTTTTTTATTGCCTGGCTCGTGCTTGTTCGCCGGCCAATCAAAGCAGCATCTTTTCAATTATTCTTCCCCCCTTTTTTTGTTTGGTCCATCACACATTCCCCACCTACACCTTGAAAGCCACTCACTCCTTTTCTAATCCATGAATGCACTTGCTCTTTTTCCGTAGCTTCTCTTGGTTCACTCTGGCTTTCGCCCCCTAAACTCAATTTTTATATCCAATTTTGCTATAAATTATTGATCATCCACTCCTTACACAATTGCTTAGTCAGCATAGCTTTGGCTTGACCAAAATTTTCTGAAAATAATCTTACAAGCAATTTAAAAAAAAAAAAAGGTATTCATCAGGAAAACACAGGAGGCAGATTATTGCCATGGTACTTAGCATTTAATCTTGAAGCTCCCCTCCCTGCCAGCTAATCCACAGGTCAGTGCGCCCCCCCACCCCCGCCAAAAGATATGATGAACTTGAGATGAAGATATGGAGTCTCTGATATGCCAAACATCATGTAGCAGAGGAGAAGCACGAGGAAAAATCAATAAAGAGCCACTAACCCATGTTATGGTACTAGCAGGTTCCCCTTCTAGGATTCTAAGATGATATCTATAGGATGAAATAAGCTTAAACACCATATTTGATACTTACCAAGCTGCCCATGGATAGAAGAAGACGACAGATGTTCGGATTATGCAAATAGCAGTCGACCAACATAGTCTGTAACTAAAAATATGATCCTATAGCTAGCAATGTAAGTAGAGAGAAAACCATTAGAATTCGAGAAATTGGAGAGCGGCCACACGGCACCGTAGAGTATTGTACATCATGGATGACTGCAATCAAAAGATAGATAGCTATCAAAAAAAGATTTTGCTACGGTGTTCCAAAGAATTTTTTAGTCTTTTTACTATTTATCTCTTTCTGATCGTTGGATTAAAAATGGACCATTTGGATTTCAATCAGATGGGATGAAAATGTGCATGACCGGTGCAGTACATACTTCAAAGTTTAGAATTATTTTATACCATAACTTAATTTTTTTTCTTTTCAGAAAGACTTCTCCATTTCTGGGAGTGGGAGCAGCGGAGAAGCCACTGGCCGGGTGGTGGGCTGTGCAAAAGCTGTGGTGGCATGGGGTGGAGGGGCGGTTTGCGGTGTCGTAGAGAAATCATGGGCCGACAAGGGTGGGGTTGTGGGGTGGCGCAGAAGATGGAGGCCCGGGTTGGGGGGAAGGGGTGGGGTGGGGAGATGGGGGGTGTTAGGGAGTGGTGCAGAAGGCGGGTACGGGCGCACACTGGGGAGGACGACATGGGGTGGGGGGGTTGTGGCGGCGTGGAGAAGCTGCGGGGGAGAAAGGTTGTTGGGGGGCGATGCAAAAGGTGGAGGCCGCCACGTGTAGGGGAGGGCGACGTCGGGTGGGGGGAGGTTTGCGCTGGTGCAGAGAAGCCGCGGCCGGTGGGGGTGTAGTTGTGGGGAGGTGGAGAAGCTGGAGGCAGGCCCGGGGGGGTGGGCAAGATGGGGGGTGCTGGGGAGCGGTGCACAAGATGGGGGTGGGCATTGGGGAGCCTGAGGCAAAGGAGCTGCGGGCGTCCAGGATGGGGGGGTTGGTGGGGGGACCGCAGGCAAGAATTGGTTGGGAGGGGGGGTGTTGGTGTTGGTGGGGTGAGGCATGAACACTGGTTGAGAGGGCGGGTGGGCGAAGATTGCCGAGGAGGGGAGAGGCACGGTAGTGGGACGAGTCGGAGGGGGGGCAGCATGGCAAAAGCACTGGTTGGAGGGGGGCGGGGGTAGGGGAAGACCGCTGTGGAGGAGGGGGGTGGGCGGCCAGCACGGGGTGGGTGGATGGAAGGAGAAAGAAAAAATAAAAATTACCTAAAGTGCCCCTTTATAATAAAATATTATAAAGAAGCACCGTAACAAAAGTTATCAAAAAAAATAGTCTATGAGTACATACATAATGTATGTTCTTTGATAGCTGTCCATCTGTTGATGGCGACAATCCAAAGATACACAGAACCCTCGATGTGGTCTATACAATGCAAATTATTTTAGTTGCACCTATTAACCATTGCCAAACAATCCAGCTAAAGTGATGGTAAAGATGAGCAACCTAGTAACATATAACTCTAATTCTCGAAACACCCCTTTAGAATACTTCAAACTTGCCACGAGCTAATGACATGTTAGTCTAATTCATGTAATTGAGACCTAATAGAATGTAGAGCTAATACCATAGAACTACTTAAGATTCTTATGGTGGCCAAAGGCTCATGGTCCGATACGTGAGATTTTGTCCACTCTGGCTCATGGGCTTCATAGTTTTATCTATCTAGATTCTCATCCAAAAGGTACTTTACATGGAGATGGATGGTCCATTCCCATATAAACCAGAGTCTTTCTTAACTTACAATCAATATAGGAATAACGGTGTCCTCTTTCCTCATTATCACCACAGCCCCCCTTAGTTAAGGGAGAGTCTGTATACAGGTGAGAGGTACATCACAATCGCACGCTCGGGACCTACATGGTCCACCAATATTTCGACCAAGAGCTCATAGTCCGGCATGTGAAGTATTGTCTGCTTTAACCCATAGGTCTTATAATCTTACCTTTTTAGATTATAATCCAAAAGATACCTTATATAGGGAAGGATGGTCCCTTTCTATATAAGCCAAAACCCTCTTTGACCCATGACTAATGTGGACTAATAGTACCCTCCTTCCTTATTATCGTAGGTTCTTAAAGTATTTTCCTTCTTTCTTTTGCTTCTCCTCATTCTCGAATGATTTTGCAAGTGAGGAGTGGCTACTCTCCAATCCCCACCTATTACCCAGTATCCAGTATCCACCTATGGGTGGTGCTATTTTGCATGCTGACGTGGCCTACCTCTGGAACTTTCAAACTGTTTTTTGACTAACCAAAAATTTGGCCTTCAGCATTTGTAGATGGTAAAAAGGAAATCCAAATATACAGAAAAATGGCAACATTGCTGGCATCGCTTAAGACAGGTTCGTGGGTTACATAAAAGCCTTCTGTCTACTTTCTATAAGCATCCACATATACATCTAGGTATCAGTTGGCAATATCTTCATTTTTTTTATTTTTTAAAATAAAAATAAAAATTTATTTTTATTTTAAAATTTTTAAAAAATACTTAGTATAATTAATTATTTTAAAATATAAATATCATGATGATGGACAAGATGATAGTAATAACAACAAAGATAGTGAAAGTCATAACAGTAGCAATGGCTATGGTTGCATCAAGAATATGGTAGCAATGGCGATGATGGTAGTGTGGTAAAGGCCATGGCTGCAATGGAAGTGAGGGAAGGGGTGTTGACAACATTGTAATGGTGATAATACTATAAATGATAATGATGACTATGATAATAGTGGCATTGAGGCTGATGATGATTGCGACATCAATGGTGATGATAGTGATGGAGATGACAATGATGGTGATAACAATAATGGTGAAAATGATGGTGTTGTAAGAACATGATTTTCTTATTTTTGAATATAGTAAAATAATTTATCAAAAAAATAAAAATGAGATTTTTTTTTTAACTTTAAAAAAAATAAAAATAATTTTTAAAAATAAAGTTAAAAATAATGGTACCAAACATGCCTTTTTTTTCAATTTTTTTGATTTTAATTCTAAAAGTCAAAAAAAAAAATGTGATGCCAAAGATGTCCTACTCTGTTAATTCATAACCATAAAGCATATTAATATTTAAAGATTCTAATCTATCAAAAGGAATTAAAATTTTGGTTGAGTAGTCATCTATGGATATTTTGTAAGAAGACTTTTAAGTTTTGAACAAATATTGGATTTTTTTTTCTTTTGAAGTATTTTGAGACTCCAATATATCCACTTTCATGACAAATTATTAACCAGGATTCCTATATCATTTGGTTAGCTGCCAATAAAAGCATCCTGCAAATAGAATTTGTTAACACCATCTCAATTATGTGTAAGGCCCTTGTAGTCTTTGATTTTAAAATTAAATTATGATGGACGAAAAAAACTCTTTTTTCCTTCACCATGATCCTCCTGGTTTCAGATGATCGTTGGCCACCTCCCCCTCCCTCTCCCTCTCCTCTTCTTTTTATTATTATTGGCAGATGGCAATGTTGGTGGTGGTAAGGCAATTCTCCGATGATGGTGGTGGCCGGGTGGGGCAAGGCTGAGACAGGTGGTGCTCAACATGATAAAGATGCTGACAATATCGATGATCAATTTTGCAAGCCATGTACAGGATGATACTCGAGGACAAGGGTTAGGCCACCCCTCACGTTGGAAGCTCGTACAGCAGCATCAACATCTTCCATCATATCACAAATAGCATTAGAGTGCATGGTGTTCGCAGTTTACAGGCGACCAGGAGATACTGCATAACAAATCGGATGTTTTTAGTCTCGTATCCGTCAATCCAAATAACACTTCCATGCCTATCCGATTTATTGACGAAACAGGATGTATCGGCCCAAATAACATTTCTTGAGAGCTCTCTTTTTTGGAATTTATCAACATAAATTTCAATAATAGTGTTAGGGATGATAGAGGTGATACGAACTCTGTTATCCAGAGTCCAGATGTCAGACTGGCAGTGGAGACTTATCTTTTTGAGCCTTCAGACCCGAAAGATAAACTTTATACCATCTGAGCAGGTATTATCTATATAGGAGCTGTAGGTGGAGAGAATTTTCATTAATGGAGATTCTGCCACCATCATTGGATGGATCCGGAACAATACGAAGTAATTGGAAGTCCATCACTCCTCCGTGATATCTGGACTTCTCTCCACCTTTCTACTGCGGTATCGGCCCAATATATTTGTTAGGAAATGAATAGCACGGCAGATTGGATTGCATCATATGTGGTAGAGTTCTTCGGAGACTAAATATAGAGGTAGGGCGAGACATACCCACCAGCCCTATTGAATCTTTTGTATATTGATTCTTTGGGCTGCTTTCATACCAAAATAGTGTGACTGCTTGCATGCACCCAAAAAAAAGTCTACAAAATCACCATATGATCTTTTTTTTTTTTTTTGGTACATATGAATGATCACACGACTCTAGTATGAGTATACCCCATCAAGTCAGAGAAAAAAACATCTTGTAGGGCCCGAGGGCACCCCTAATCGTGTCACCAAATCCAATCTCTGGTGCTTTCAATGGCAAAAGAAGCAACCCAATCTACCACACTATTTATCTCTCGGAAGATATGACGGATCGACACTTCGGTGAACTCTCGGAGAAAATTTCAGATGTCATGGAGAAGCGAATAAGCCTCCAGGTGTCTCATGTCATTTCGGATCCAGCCGATAACGGTTGCTGAATCACTCTCAATGCAGATCATCTTCGCCTGCAACTCCCATCTGGTGCGGATAATGCCTGTCCAAATAGTTTGAAGTCCGCATCTGGGACAGAGGCCTCAAATAGATACGAGCCCTCTGCTGCCAGCAACTTAGCATGTGGTCTCCGAATGAGAAAGTCGGCATGGCCCCTGCCATCCCTAATACTGTCGTTAAAATTGACTTTGACAAACTTCGAAGATGGAGGCTCCCAAAAAATAAAGATAATCCTCTGATTCACTGCAGGAGCAGCATAGAAGTCTCGTGACTCAAAAATATTACAGGATAAGCCAGCGGCATCAAAATGATAGTACTTCTTGGCCAGACTCATATCTTTCTTCAGCATTCGATATATAGGTACTATCTTAACATTGAAGATCATATTATTTTTAAAAAATTAGATTTGATAAGCAATATATGTCATCATATGATGAATAGCTCGTATAAGACTGGTAGGCTTTTTTAGATTTGGTCGCTATTATTTTCATACGTATGATTTAAATTGAAGAAAAGTTTGGGAGGACCAAATGGCACGTGTTTAGTCTCGGTTTCTCAGATGAAAGAGAGAGCGTACGAGATCATCATCTCTCCACCGCGAGTCTCTCTCTCTCTCTTCCCCGCAGGGCTAATGCTATTAAAGGGGTTTCTTTATCAGAAAAGGGAAAAATAAAGTTTGGTGGGGTCTTTTGTGGGGTGGGTGGGTGGGGGCGGGGCAAGGGTGGGGGTGGTTTTGATAAGTAATTACGTTCGAATTTGTAACAAATTTCTTTTTTTTTTCCTCTTACAAGCATAAATTTGTAGCTAAGATGTAGGACTGATTCAATTTTATTCCTCTTACAATCTTTTTCGAATTTGAGAGTAGCAAATTTACTCAGCTTTAGTATATTTGTATTTTTTTATCCATATAATTTACATTTTTCAGCTCTTCAAAGAACATCCAATAAATTTTATGCACATAAAAGTAGAGATTTGGGGCTATTTTCTTTCGGAGCTCTCTGCCTTCTCCGTGTGTGTTTTTGGTGCAAATCATATTTAATTGTTTTATTTAGTAGGTATCAGCTAATTTTTCTGAGAAGACGTGATCACATTTCTTGATTTTGGACATGTTAGCATATACGATATTTTAGGTGCTCTATTTCAAAACTTCTTATAACTGTTTTTTTTCCCCCGAATGTATGATATCGCCCGCTTCTCTTTTTTCAGCACTCCGTTTCCTCTTTATTTTCACTAATTAAAAATTCTTTGAGATAATAATTTATGTCTTGTCTTTGCACACCGGTACCCTCCAAATAGTGGTGCGTGGCTTAAAAAAAAAAAGAAAAAAGAAAAAGCAAGCTCTCTCTCTCTCTCTCTGTAACTTAAGACAAATATATTTTCATCCTATTTTCTCCCTCTTCGTCGGGGAGGATTTTGATTTAAAAAACCAGAAACAGCCATTCTAGTGTGTGTAGTGGTGGAGCTCTCCATACACTATTTTCTTCTTTTTTTTTTAATGTAAAGGGTGAGAAAAAACCCATCCAATTTTATTATAAAAAATATATATAAAAAAAAATAAAAATAAAAAATAAAAAACCCATGGTATAGAAGAGAAAGAACCCATCAACAACTTTGAATTTCAAAAAGAGCAAACCCCCATCCTACCCCTGGGATAAAGCAGTGCTAACTGTCGGAGAAAAACGTCAAAACCACTTATTTCTAAAGAGAAAAAAAACTGGCGGCTTTTCAATAAATTGATGATACCTTCATCCAACATTGGGCAGAGGGGCATGGCCTCTGTCCAACCGCGAAGAGAGAGAGATGCTGAACCACTGCCGAAAGAAATCGATGAACAGGGAGAAAAAGAGGGATGCCCGACCTTCCGCCATCTGTCACGCGCTGAAGGAGGAGACCAACCGATGGAGACCCGAACTCAAAGAGAAGAGAGAGATGGCAGGTCCACCATCTGCCGCACGTCCAGTCGAAGGAGATATGAACACAGAGAGAATAGAGGGAGGGTGAGTCCACTATTTGCTGCATGCTAAAGAGAGGGCGGATCCACTGCCAAAGGGATTGGTGAAGTGGGGAGGGGAGAGAGAGAGGGGGTGCTTGGCCTTCTGCCATCCGTCGCCCGTCGGAGGAAGAGATCCGCCGATGGGGCCAGAACACAAGGAGGAGAGGAGAGGGAGGGGAAAAACGGGACAGGGAGGGAGAGAGGAAGGAGAAGAGAGAGAGGGAGGGAGGGAGGAGAAGAGAATGGGGGGCTGGCGGCTGAGGAGGCGCCCAATGGCCGACAACAAAGAGAGAGAAGAGGCTCACCAAGTTAAAGGGAGGTGGGCCGACCGCCAGCAAGAGGGGGGCTTGGCCTTCCACCATACGATGCCCAATGAAGGGACAGATCCACTGAAGTGGACTATAACTCAAAAAGAAAGAGAGGAAGGAGAAGAGAGAGAGGCTCGGCACCAGCCAATTAGGGGGACGAGAAAGGGAAGAAAAAAGGAGGCCGGCGGCCACAGTCTGGTAGGAACAGAGAGAGGGGGAGGGCCTCATCGCGCTAGATGGGCTCATTGCACCGAAAGATGTCCTCACCAACTCAGGGAGGAGAGAGAGAGGGAGGATTGGGGGAAGAGCGGGGTGAGAGAGGAGACAGAGAGATGGAGAAGGAAAGAAAGAAGGGAGAAAGGAAGAGAGGGAGAGTGAGAGAAAGAAGGAGAAAAGAGAGGGGCCAATCGAGGAGAAAAGAGGGTGAGGGCTCAACCGGGGAGGGGGGTCTCGAGAACAGAGGAATGGAGGGCTTCGAGTATAGCTGACGATGCTCCGATGAGAGTGGAAAGAGAGGGTGGGGGCATTTCGAGAACAGTCGGTGACACCCCGATGAGAGGAGAGAGAGAGGTGGAGGGTCTCGAGAATAAAGAATCGGGAGAGGGAGAGAGAGAGAGAGAGGAAGAGATGGAAAGAGAGGATCAGGGGAAAAAGAGGAAGAGAGGGAGAGGGAGAGGGAGAGGGAGAGGGAGAGAAGGGGAAGAGAGAGGGGCCAAGGAGTTCTTAAGCACAGAGAATCGGGAGAGAGAGAGAGGAAGAGAGACAGAAGGGGAAGAGAGAGGGCAGGGGGTGAAAGAAGAGAGAGAGAGAGGAAGAGAGGGAGAGTGGAGAGAGTTAGGGAGAAGAGAGAGGGGCCCGATGGCTGGCCATCGGAGGAAGCCTCGGTTGTTGAAGAGAAGCGAGGGGAAAGGTTTTTTCACTACTTGCATTTATACTATTCTTTCATATGTCCAAACACGTTAATCATGATACTTGTGCAGACCACAAGCATCCTATCAATCCAACAGCGGAGATTGCCTGCATAGAATATATATGGACTATAAACCATAAATGAAGTGAAGAAAATAGAGGAAAAAAAAAAACAGATCAATAGTGACAATGGGGGACGGAGGGGACAAATAGAGAAGACCGTTAAAGTCCTCGGCTATCAACTTCTTCTCAAACTTTCTGCTCCATTTCGTTTTTTAAAATCACTTAGATCAAACACAGCATCTAGATGGATCCATTGACCGTAAGCCTCTCGATCTCCATCATAGCGTTGGGCATTGGTTTGGAATGGATTTTTTCGGAGGGTTAGGATCTTGTAATCGATCTTGCTGTTCATGCATCTAACGCGACAGTGGCATCTTCGTTCCCAAATCATGTCAGTACTATTCAGATAATCAAATAATTTTTTTAAATTAATTTTGAATTTTTAATATTTTCTTGATTTTAATCTAACTTTTTTGGCCAGTATCTAATAGTTTGGGTAGGGAGTTTTTTTGTGGGACGATAGTATCATATTCTTCAACAAGTGTTTGAATTCATCAATTTTATGGGAATGCAAGCACCATGATGTGGTTCGATGGGACTACAACTGAGTCCATCATTGGGATGCCAGTAACTTTCGTTTGGTTTTGGTAACGGTAACCTTTTTTTTTTTTTTTTTAACAGATATTTAATTACATATTAGTTTATTGGGGAAAAAATTACTATAAACTATAAACTTTATAGATGTTTATGTCATTCTTTACCGCTTTCCCATTCAGGCAATTCAACTTTGTGCTCCAATTTAGCGTACCTGGCTCCCATTGGGGCTGGAAGTAAGCTCGAACCGATCCGAGATCTATCAGATCAGACCAGCTTTGGATCAAACTTCAGACTCGATCCAAAATTATTCAGACTGGATTCAGGGTAAAAATAGAATCCATTTTGCTTTTGGATCAGGCTTGGATAGACCTTTGGTCCGATGTAGGCCCGAGCCTAAATATAAATAAATCAAAAAAATCAGAGGTAGAGAAGGGGAAGAGGAGATGGAATCAGCTGGGGCAGCGGTGGGGTCGAGTAAGCAGAATGTGAGCGATGAAGGAGGTAGAGTGAGGTATAGAGAGTGCCTCAAGAACTGCGCCGTGAGTACCGAAGGCCATGCGGTGGATGGATGTGGGGAGTTCATGACGATCAGGGTGGAGTACCGCCCCCAGTTCCTATCGGATGCCGGTTGTGTACCTGCACTTGCACCACCACATGGCGACGGCAGCTGCACAGCAGCAGCATCAGCCTCCACCGCTAGCTCTGTCGTCAACCTCCGACAGTGGAGGGCACAGCAGGGACGATTGGGAGGATTTTTCGAGCCCGATGATGGGTGGTGGAGGCATCGGCGTCAGCGGCGGAGGGGGAGACGTCAAGGTCGGGGAAGAATCCGAGTAGAGGGTTGCTTTCCTGGAGGTGGGGCAACCTGGTGCTGGGGCGACCTCTTGCTGAGGACAGTCGGGGAGTCGAGGAAGATGGAGGAGTTGAGTGAGAGAGAAATCTTGTCTAAGCCTAATTGGGCTCGGAGGGGCTCGGGCCCAGGCTCGGACCGAGCTCGTGCCTATATTTTTTCAAAAAAATCGGATCTAAGCCCGATCCGAAGCCCGAAAAATTATTTTGGGCCAGGCTTGAGCAGGGGTAGAATCTAACTCGATCCGATCCGATCCGGCCCAGTTCCAGCCCTAGATCCAATGGTGTCTTATTTACTTATTCAACGTCCCTAGGAGTTTTATATCATGCGAATTGGATGGATTTATGCCATATTATCTTTGGATTTATAATTTTTTTTTGACATCAGACACATCTGAGCTTAAAGACCCAATTTTCAAGGTTCGCACTTCATTTGAAGTAGAATATTTATTCCAAATGGTCTCTAATTAGGAAATAAATTTTCGTGGGATGTCTATATGAGGCAAGCATAACAAAAATAAAAGAAAAAATATACACCGTGTCTTGGGCAGCTAATTTGTATGTATATTTTTACGTACTCTTTATCGTCCGTTCAACAGGTCTAAAGTATACGTCATTTTGGGTCATAATGCTTGGTAGGTCCCAGGCAAAGTATAATTGGGCTGCTAGATGACCAGCCCAAACCATGGAGAGCCCAACGTGTTAGCTTACGGATTATCCGATCCAGTAGTTTAAATCACCTCACGTATTTGGATAACAGGAAACAAAAAAAGGCAACTAACAAGAATGCAGTTTAAGCTCTCCCCCATTTCACCATATCTCGAATAAAACTCTATGAGATTATTTTCCATATGTCAATTTTTTACAATTTTGCATAAACTATACATCCACTCCTTCCTTTCTCTTTTAGAAGGTATTTATTTTACTAGATTTTGAGAATCTTTATATTCCTTTTATATATCATCTAGAGCATTCACGTTCAACAACCTATCAATGTTGGTAATGCCTATAAATTCCATCCCCATCCTCTACCACCAATCCTCTCTCTTTCTCCGTGTGTGCACATTTCATCGGAAATCTTTTTTGGGTGGGATAGATGGGATCAGATTCTGAGCCTCAAGATTGGAAAATATATATGTGTTCGAAAGGGCACAACAAAGAAAATAACTTGAGGCTCATTTCCAATCCCATCCTTCCTACTCAAAAACAAAATAGAAGGTTGAAGAAGACCATAAGTGCCCCAAGGTAAAGTACAATTATCTTTTAAGATTTTATATACGCTCGTTATTTATTTGTTGAATAAATGTAAGATCTTATTTTGAATCACCCAGCATATAAGCTTGGTGTAGCTAGTTATTATATTTTCGTTGCTAGGTAAGTTGCTTATCACATCTTATGTCGTCGTTCTTTCTTCATTTGGTATTTTTTGAAATGAAGAATCCAATTACTTACAGACCATATATATATGATGATAACATGATAATAAGGTAAAAATGATATTTATGTGATTAATTAGGAGATCACACCTTTTGTATATTCTCGTCTTTGATTGATTTCCAAATATATTGTAGAAGAGACCGTTAACCTATTACTTGCTTTTGAAGTAAAAAGATAATTTTAAAATTTTATTAATTTTTAATTTTTGATTAATGGCATTTGAATTGCTATGTCAAAGATATTTATATAAAAATAATATTTTATGAGGATATGCACATAAATATCTATTTTGAAAGAGTATTCACGTAAATCTAATATTTAAGAGGGTATTCAAATAAAAAAATTAAGAATTTTTTTGCATGTATATCCTTCTAAATATATGAAATTATATAAATATCTATAAAACTACTATTTACATGTATACCCTTATAAATATTTTTTTTTGCATGTATACCCATGCAGGATATTTTGGTAATTTTAGTTTTAAAATCACTAATTTCTTAAGGATGTTAGATGATATAGGTATATATACAAAAGAAAGAGAAATAAAAGAGTATACACATAAAATACCTATTTTATGAGGATATATATGTAAATATAAATTTGGAAAGGGTATTTACATAAATTCAAATGTTTAGGAGGATATGTATGTAAATTTTTTTTTTATAAACACAAAAATAGATATAGAAAAGAGTTTTTAAAATTCATTTTAGCATTTTAATAGTAGTGTATGCTTAAGTATTCGTTCTCCCTTTTTTTCTTTTTTTTTTAATGTGGTCAATTGTCGCTATACTAGCAAACACTTTTTTTTCTTTTTTAAAAGAGAGGAGGTGATTAACCACACCTATTTCATTGACTAGTTTAGTAGTCAAAAAGCATTTCAACAATCAATGATCAGCTTGGACTTGAATCTCTCTGTTTTTTTTTTAGTACAATCGGATGGTTGGAGCATTCTAATGTGAGCATAGTCCAAGAAGTAAAAATATAAAATATCTTTCGAACTCAGGGGTAATCATTGACTTGACACCATATCCAATCTCTAGTATACTTGACAATAAAGGAAGCAACTTAATCTATAGCACTGTTTATATTCTAAAAGACACGCCAAACAATCATGATGGTCGACTAATGAAAGGACCTCAAGATATCTTAAAGGAGTGGATGAACATCTAGATGCTTCGCCTCATTTCAGATCTAGCTGACGACTGTGGTAAATTTACTCTCAATGAAGATCCTCTCTACCCGCAATGCCTGCCTCATACAGATGATGCTTCTCTGAGTGGCATGAAGCATTTCTCTGGAATGGATGGCTCAAAAAGATATGAGCCCCCTACCGCCAACAGCCTAACATCCAAGTTTCGGATGATATAGCCCAAACTATCTCTGCTATCTCTAACACTATCATCGAAGTTAACTTTGGCAAATCTTAAAGAAGGAGGCTCCCAAAATATCAATAGAATCCTCTGATTGCAGCAGGTGCAGCAAGGAAGTCCTAGGAACTCAGGATGACAAGGCTTGGACCAGCAGTGTTGAGGTGGCAATACTCTGCAGCTAAGCAACAGGCTCTCTGAAACATCCGATACGCAAGCACGATCTCAACATTGAAGACCAGTCTGTTCCTAGATAGCCAAATTTGATAGATGATGTATGCCATCATATCACCTCAGGGTGAATCCTCGATCGTGCTCTGATGGATCACGTCCAAAAAGGAAGGAAGCGAAGGGCTACTGATCACCCTCCAAGACTGACCGCCGACCATCCTCCAAATCAAACTCACCCTTGGATAGCGAAGGAGAACATACTTTATCGACTCATCTTTCAGCCCATAGACTAGATGCAGGTAGTCGAAGCTCCATGCCTCTATCCTTGAGAAGCGTCTGAGTCGAAAGTCTATTTCAAGAAACCTTTCAGAGAAAGAGTCTAATCCTAAAATGGGCAGTCACTCTTCAGATCAAAGCCACCTTGGTCCTCGTATCTAGCATTGGCCTACTCATCACAACGAGATCCCTGGTAGGAACCTTAAGATAACAGGATCAGACCCACACCCTCAAGTCCTAGCTCTGATAGACAGAAATCAAGAATTGGCCTGCTCATCACAATGAGATCCCTGGTAGGAACCTTAAGATAACAGGATCAGACCCACACCCTCAAGTCCTAGCTCCGATAGACAAAAATCAGGATAGTAAGAATCCTATCAGTAAGCTGACCACCAAAGAGACAGGTGACGTTCTTAGCCCTCCAACTTCTACCATCAGGAGTGATCAAATCATAGACTCATAGGTGATCGTCCACCTCCATGCTAACATAGGTTGGTCAATAAGAGAGAGGCAAGCTAGAAATCCAAGCATCCCGTCTCACGTCAACCAAAGCTCTATCTCCAATCAACCACATGACTTGGGCCACCACTATTGGGGCATAGATATAAATCTCCCTCTAGATGAATAAGCAGCTGTGATCAATCTGGATCTGAGACCCCTGGCTTGAAGCTCCATATCGAGCCCTCATCATCCTACTCCACAAGCAATTAGATTGGGTGAGGAACCTAGCTGCATATTTGAAAATCATAACCTCCCTCTTAACCAGCAAGGGCTAGATCTCAAGGTCTCCATCCCGCACAGATTGGCAAACCACATCCCAGAAAAGTAAGTGAAGCCCATGTTCACCCTATCTAGTGCCCCATAAGAAATTTAGAACTACTACTTCAGACCCCTGAGAGAAGAGTACGACACCATAGTATTTACTAAGTGATAAATCAGAATGTAACTTAAGACTGATCTTATGAGGATAGTTCTGCCTATTATGGAGAAAGCATTGGTTTGCCAGCCCTTGAGGGATCCCAAACCCGCTGCTCCATGGGCCTACAGTCGGCCCTTCGAAGTCTTCGCCTTGTGATAGGGACCCCCAGATAGGTCAGAATCCTCATCTACTTAGGGATCCTTAGCTTGTCCCGAATTGTCTGCTTCACTTGGATCTTTGCCTTAAGGCTAAAGATGACTGTGGATTTCTATAGATTCATGAGCTAACCAAAACTCCGATAATAGGCCTCAACTATAGTAACAAAACACCTTACATTTCGAATCGAGGCTCGATCAATAAGCAAACAATCATTTGCAAGAAGAAATGCAAGGGTGGTTGACTCCCAATGGCAGGCTAATAGGGCTCCAACTCCATCCCCTGAACTGCTACCCATAGAGCACAAAATAGAATATTAGCACAAAATAAATAGATAGGAGAAGAGAGTGCACCCTTGACAAAGATCATCAATCAAGCGAAAGAAGTCCATCGAGGCACCATTGATCAAGATAGCAAAGCTCGAGGTCTCCATACAGTGACCCAGTTGATCCATCTATCTTGGAAATTGAACTTGTGAAGCATCTATTGCATAAACTACCAGCTTATCCAGTCATAGATCCGCTCCTTGTCTAACTTGATCACCATCAGACTCCGATGAATGGCGGCCACAAATCATGCATAAATCTCTGGATGAGCAAGTCATTGTCAGTGATGCAATGGCCACCGAAAAAAGCATCCTACTTTGGACTAATCAAACAAGGAATAACTGACTTTAGATGCCCGACTAGGATCCTTGCACAAACTTTATAAAGAGTGGTGCAAAGGCTGATCAATCTGAAGTGATTCGGAGTTGATGCATTAGATCTCTTTGGGATAAGGATGATTAGCATTTTCTTCCACTCCTCTCGAATGCCTTTGGATTCAAAAACCATCTGCATAGCCTCAACCACCTCTCTGCCAACTATAGATGATGGCTCCATCCTTAGTGATGTGTTTCAGGTGGGGGCTAAAGCTGCTGAGCACTTTCAAGGGCTCTAGACCCGTACCGACGGAAAAAGAGAGGGGAAAAATTATTTGGCCCTAAAGCCTTGTCCTCCCCAAGTGACTAAAGGGCTCCCGCACCTCTTTGATAGACACAAAATAAGTCAGGACCTCATTCTCCTCATTTGAGATGCGATACACAAGCTGAGATCCCTGGACGGGATATTCCCATCCAAGAAGTTGGTCCAACGCAATCTGAAGAACTACAGAATCTACCCCTGATCTCATCATTGTCCTTTACCACTCTACCATCACTCTCCTTCAGTTGTCTAATGCAATTGGTAGATCTCTGAATCATCGTCAATTAATGAAAGAATTAGGTGTTCCGATCGCCCTCTTTATTCCATTGCACTTTGAACTTCTGCCTCCACAATGTCTCTTGTTATCTTAATAGAGAGTGATACATGGAGAGCTTGTATCGAAGCTCCCTCAAGTCAAGCTTCTGGACGACCCTCTCCTGATTCTCTCTCCTTTAGAACTCCGCAATGTCCGCCTCCACCCCATCGATCCACCTAAAGATGTCATCAATCTCTAGACAGTTCTACCTGATAAGTCTGTATCCTATCAACTCAAATCTGCTGGTCATTTGATATCTCACATTATCATAGACAGGTCTCCTCCAAACTTCTCTAATTAGATCCCACGATCTTGGATAGAAGGTCCAGAAAAGATCCAGAATTTTTCCAACCTGAATGGAGCTCTGGACAAGCACAGGCCCTCAGTGGTGATAAGAAGCAGGTAGTGGTCCGAAGCGATCTCCGGAAGGTACTGCACCCGATGCCCAAATAAGCACTGGAATCATTATGGAAGGACTTAATCTCTTTGAATATATTTAGTTTTAACCATCATTACCATTCTTGTCAAGTTATGACCTTTGCAAAGACCTCTTGTTTCTTTTTTCTTCCTGTAACAAAAAAACCTCTCGTTCATTATTATACGTGCAGTTGGCTACTAAAAAAAGTTCTTTATTTGGGAATATGCTTTCAACATCTTTGTTCATTAAACTAAAATATTATTTTTTCCCAATTAATATCCCATTCCCAGCTAGAATAGCATCTACACCAACGAGGTTCACAACCGACCAACGAGGTTCACAACCGACTCAACAAAAGCTCTCATATTTTACCAAAAAAAAAAAAAAAGGAAGGTTTTCAATTTTCCATCTCCTGATCCGTTTATTAGTTTGATTGCTTCTCAACTCTCATATCACAGGCGGTTCCTGTTCTGCCTGTTCTGCCGCTACCTGAGCGCTGTATTGAACTTTATGGGGCAAACTGCACACCACAACGGATCCGTGCTCTAGCTTTTGATGATAGCGAAAGCTAGCTTCATGGATACTGTCCTTGTATCTTTTAGTCCGATCATAGCAATCCTGCTAGAATGCTGAATTGCATACCATCTCGCAAATGCAATCAGATAAAATGTCTAAATGGCGTACCATTCAACAACTCTTAGCGGTGAAATCTGATTAGTTAAAGCAAAATCAACCTATCACACCAAACAAATAAACAGCTTTATCAGCACAAGCTTCATTTATCCAGCAAAGACCACAGTGAAAGCTATCGAACTTGCAAACATGGTGGAGTACTAATTTAGCCACACGATGAGATCATAGGGCATAACTGAGGGGAACATCCACTAACCAGTAATGTTAACAGGTTCAAATCCCTTCTCAATCGACTCTTTTACTGCATCAAGTACCAGTTGGGTCTTTCTAGTGATGATAGGCCATTTTTCATCTGGCTTACTGCCAGAATCTCTTATGCTTCCTGCCAACCTCGACAACTCCTGGATCATGAGGGCTTCCTGTGGAAGGTCAGTTGAGATGACATGCTCACTGGGCAGTGGTTGCCATCCAATATGGAGCTCCTTAAACTTTGAATCTGTAGCAAGCCTGAAGTTAGCAGGGGTTTCCTCGAAAGGAATCACAAAGTCACTTAAATGAAGGGTTCCTCTCGTTCCCATGACGCACAGTTCCATCGTCTGATTAGAAAGGAAAGAGCAGTGGAAGGTTGCGACTTTGGCATCATCCCATACAAGAGTAGCCCCACATGACAAAATTACACCAGCTTGGTTCTTGACACAGCCATGGTGCGCAATTGCAGTTTTGGGCAGTTCGTAGTCCGCAGACCATAGGACCGAGCGGATGCAGTACCACCCAAGATCACCAAGAGCCCCAAGGGCATCAAGATCAGGCTTCACACGGATGTCATTCTGGAGGAAATCAGGGTCTCCACGAAAGGTGAAGATGCTGTGAATCTGCCAGCCCCATAAGATAATTAAATATAAGTTCACATACACTTAAAGATATCATTCGTTACTTTTAATATGAGAATGATCTGGCACATGGAACATTAAAGAAATTCACAATTCAGGGCTTCAAACGAAGCAGCAAACTAGTGACGCACCATGACCTGTATTCGTAAGGTGCCGATAAAGTCCCAAGATAACGTTTATGATAGCATAGAAACAATCGATGGGATCAAAATGGAAGATGCAAACCTCAAGGTACAGCTGATTAAAAGTTTGTGCTCTGAAGAGCAAAAGACCAACTGCAACAGCGAACATGACAAAAATCTCCCTACTTGTACTTGCAAAGACGGACAGAGAACCATACACTCTATATATTGATTTTGTTATGATTCATCCGCATATACCTTCATTTAGACCCGGTGAAGGAGCTTAAAAGGGGCTCACTTGCTGAAAAATAGAGAGCAGTCAGGTATAATTTAGGCCTTGCCGGTGGAGGGATGCCAGACTAGGAAGAGCACACATTTTTCTCTCCCTCTATGTGAAGACCTACATGTATGCTAATAATTAATTGAAACAACCGCTCCATCACCAAGTTCGCATACCATTAAAAGCAATCCTCACAATCTAAGACAAGAGCACATCAGAGAAGTTTCCTCTATGACATGGAAATAACACAAAAAGCTAATTGCTGAGCCATTCCCAACCCAATAAAAGGGCCTTTAGGAAAATTTAGGCACCAAAACTAGACTCACAAGGACAAAGTGAAACTAAAACCAGTTTAGAGATGAATTCATTCAAAAATTGTACATATGTTTACTCAGAACAGTAGGGTGTATTCTACAAATAAAATAGATCATGGTTACAGTAATGTCACCATTAAACACTTTTTAGGCCATGATACCTAAATGCTCATACAAAGTTGCACTCAGACTTGGATTACGAACTTTCACGATCTTCTAGAATAGAGTTCAACGTCTTTGGCAAAAATCTTTGATAAATACAATTTTATGGGAACAAAAGGGAAAGTTCTTAAAATTCATTTGAATAGCCTTCAGCATTAAAAAAGTCTGGAAAGACTTGAAGGCCTGGATGTACTGCAAGAACGCTTGCTCAAAGACCACTTGATAGATATAACACGAAACACAAAAAGAAAGGAATAATGGAGAATATAACGAGAAATTAGGTGAGGGTTCATTGAAAAGAAGATAACTCAAGCATTCAAACACTTCAAGAGATCTCCCATTCAATTTAAAATCCAGTCCAGACACCACATCTGCTCCAGATCACTCATGCAGCCACTTGCTAATCTACCAAAAACATCAGTCTAACATCTTTACATAATGAGTACCGCTATGTGTACCCCAGCATGCACCCACTACGAGCGCAAACTAGGTTCTGTACTCCATACATAGGGTAGGTGGTTGCAAATGAAGATATGCCATCAATTAATCAAAAAAAAATTTGCCATTTTTTTGAAGCCAGAAAAGGGTAAGAGAAACAATAAGTGAAAAACATACGCTACGCTGTAACTTTAAATCAGTTAATCAACAAGACAATAGGTAAGGAGGCAAAATATTCCCACCCAAGAAATGAGAACAGAAGAATGCTGAATGGACCCCTTAGCCCCTTCTAAAATGGACACTGCTGCTGCCCCTCAAGAGAAATTAGATAACAAGAGGAGGAAAGACCCGAACCAATCTTGTACCAACTACCAACTGGTTCAGTGAGTAAAGTCTCTCACATGGATACAAGAGACCTGGGTTCAGTACCACCACCATCACCCAGACTCTCATGGGCTTCCGCCTCTCCGAGTTACAAATACTATTCCCATGTTATGTTCACTGTCTAAAATGCAATCTATCTACAACAATCAAATCCATTAAAAGGGCAAAAAAAAAAAAAAAAAAATGAAGAACAAATGACAGTCCAAGCATGCATATGCCATCAATTAATCAAACACTTGCCAAAAATTCCTAATTTCTAAATAAGAACAAAGATGTAAACAAAATCCGAAACAACACGAATTACCGCTTTTAGCTGGCCAAACCGGTTGGGATCCGACAAGAGATCCCTCATCCGGGCCGTCCGAGGATGGTGCATCCACATGGTGGAGTCCATGAACTGCACCCCGTGGGACCCGCAGGCCTCCAGGATCCGGTCCAGATCCGCGGCGCACAGCGCCGTGGGCTTCTCGAGGAGCACGTGCTTCCCGTGCTCCGCCGCGGCCACTGCCCAGCGGACGTGTAGGCTGGTGGGAAGCGGCACGTAGACGGCGTCGACGTCCGGGTCATCGAGCACGGCCTCGTAAGAGCCGTGGGCGCGGGTGGCCGGTGGGAGGCCGTTGTCGGCGATGAAGCTCTGGGCCTTGTCTAGGGAGCGGCTGCCGACGGCGACGACGGCGGCGTTGAGGGCGAGGGCGATGGCCCGGGAGACCTTGCGGGCTATCGCGGCGCACCCCAGGATGCCGAACCGGATAGGATTCGCTCTGTCGGCCATCTTTTTTTCCTTTGTCTTTTTGGTGGTTGTCAGGAGAAAGAGCTAATTTCTACTGATGAGTGATTAGAATGAAGGACCTCCATTCCAGTATTGTCTCTATATAGAGGCGTGATATTTATAAATCGTGGGGTTGTCTTTGCGGTTGGCTTTTGCCCTTGTCTTTTATGCGCGTCCTTGGGCTTGGGCAGCTGGGTAGTGGCACCTGCGGCCGGCCGAGGTTGGCTTTTGCCCTCGTTGTCGAACAAAATCACAGATAATTTTTTTTTCCCCTTACCGTAGATGGAAGCGCTTACGTATATATGCACGGCAGGGCCTTTCACGGGCCGAGAAGTGTTTGTAGCCTTCTGATTTCTGAGGTCAAATTGAATTTGGAAGGCCTTATCAGCAATATTATTGGCTTCGGGTGTACACGAGTAGCCATAGTTTTGTTAAAATTTCAAAGCATGAGACCAAGGGAAGACGGAAGCACGGTTGGAGATGAAGTATTTAAGAAAATTGATGACGATCGAAGAATCTCTTTCAGACCAAAAGGTAGCGAAGCTGAAGGCTCATTTTATTCTTTCACAAGCTGCACGGCCTTGTAAGCTGCAAGTCCTCCGCCATCCACATCAACGTTCGCGCCTGTTACTCCCGCCACTTTCCAAGTATGTGGTGGCGGCCAGGGTGGCAGTAGAGGAGGGAGGCTTGTTGTACCAGGACATTGGCCAGTTGGTGGTGGAGCTAGTTGCCGCTCGTGCAGCGAGGGGCGGGGAGAAGGGACAATGAGTGGAGGCGAGCGAGACCGCCGCGATGTCGCGAGATGGGAAAGCTGTGCGTTTATTGTTATCAGAGAAAACAATAAACCCTTTCTGCCAGGTACCTCTATTACGCGACCACATGTGACTTTTCCATAACGACAACCCAGATAGAATGTGCGGTCAGGGATTTTCAGATGATCTGAATATTGCATCAAATTAAGAATTCAGAATGAAATTAAAAATTTTTAAATAATTCAATATTTTTTTATAATTAATTTTTTTTTCTCGATTAAAATCTCATTTCCAGTTAGAATAGCATATACATCAACGAGGTTCATAAACGACTGAACGAAAGCCCTCATATTTTACCCAAAAAAATGAAGACTTCGAGTTGCCATCTCCTGATCCCTTTATTAGTCTGGTTGTTTCTTAACTTTCACATTACAGGCAGTTCTCCACAACATGCATGACTTGCCCGTTCTGCAATTACTGGAGTGCTGTACTGGACTCTATGGTGCAAACCACACACCACGGATCCTATCCGTGCTCCAGCTTTTGATGATCGCAAAAGCTTCATGGATGCTTGTCATTGCATTTTCTAAATAGGATTATTCTCAACAAAACTAAAAGATGCTTGTCATTGTATTTTTTAATTTTGTTAAAAATAATCCTATTTAAAAAATATATCCATCATAAAAGATAAATTAGATAACAGAATATTTGATTGAGATAATGATTTATATGGTTCATTATATCTAGAACATTATTGTTTAATATATAGAACTTTTTGTAATATAAATTGTATATATGAAAAGACATACAATCATTATTTTCATATGGCATCACAATATTTCGTGAGAGTGATTTAATCTCTAAGGGTATAGTTTTCTGCAACCCTCCACCCCCACTTTTATTAATCGGACGCATCATCGTTGCATTGCGCACCACTCACCAATCAAAGGTGGAACTTCTCGTTGCATTGCCTTTCCTCGCCAAATCCATATCTACTTATTTCTCCACCGACGCCATATGCAGGAATCTATTAAAAAAAATATATCAAATTCCAAAGTTACAAACATCACAGGTCTTTCAATCTTTAGCAATACTGTAATCACCACCATGAAGCTAAATGGCAAAAAAAAATTTTGATTGGAGTGCAGCTGTCGAGGTCTGGTTATGAGTCCAGGACAGAAAGATCATCTCTCTAAATTCATTTCGGATATTCAGATATCTGATCAAGCTATCTGAAAGAAGAATGATGCACAACTATTTAGTCTTTTGTGGCAAGACATTGATCCATCCTTGATGGTTATATTTTATCCTTATTGGATATATAAAGAGGCGTGGACTCGTGCTCACGAGCTCTACACTAGGATATATGGTGTCTTGTCCCGCTTGTTTCAACTGAGACAGGTCGATATAAATATTGCAGACACATTTGGACCAATTGCAAGCATTTTTTACCAAATTTAATGAATTAATATCTTTTACTATAGATTTAAAAGCACAGCAGGCTCAACGAGGGAACATATTTTTTATTGTTTATTTACGAAGTATTCGATCCAAGTACGAATCAGTCAGCATCTAGATTCTAGGTGATGAATCAGTTCATTGACAGATATCTTTTCATGACTACTTCGAGTAGCCCCCCTCCAGCTGTTCTAAAATATGTGCCTATTAGAGATAGATCTATTCTTATCAAACAGTCTAATTTACTTGGAGCATCCTTTGGCACTCATGGGAGAAGTCGAGATGGTAGAGATAGTCAAGAAAATATTTTCAGATGTAGTCACTATAACAAGCAAAGACATAGTTCTGATACTTATTACTTCTTATATGGATTTCTTCCTAAGGTCACCAATGCAATACAGACAAAGATTTTCTTTGTTGATGGTATACTATCCACTGGACAATCCACCATCGTCATATCTGTAGAAGAATATGTCCATTTCTTACAGAGCCAGAAAGCTCGATAGATGACTCAACCCATTATCCCGCCCGCTCAGTCAAATCACTCTACTGCATGTCTCACTCGGTCATCTCTTAGCCTCTAGAATCTTAACTCAGGTGCTTCTGACCATATATCTAGTAATCCCAATCTGTTCTGTTGTTTAACTAAGCCTAATGTTCTACCATCTATCACATTAGCCAATAGATCTATTACTCTTATATAGGGCATTAGAACAACGATACCTACTACTTCCTTACTCTTATCTTCTATTTTGTTTCTTCATCAGTTTTTTTTTTAACTTAATTTTCATTACTTAATTCATAAAAAAACTTAATTGTATCGTGATCTTTTCTTCTGATAATATTATGATTTAAGATTCAAGGACTAAAAGGATGATTGGTATTGGGCATGAGTCTCAAGGTCTCTACCACCTATCTGCTCCAATCTCCTCTGAGCTATCTACTATCTATATGGTTGTTGTTTCTTTATTACAAATTCATAGTCATCTTGGGTACCCATCTTTAACTATTCTAAAGAAGATAGTCCCTGATATGTCTAGTATTAGTGAATTAGATTGTCAGTCATGTCAGCTTAGAAAATATACTAAAACTCAATTTCCAAGCCATGTCAATAAATGAGCTAATACTCTTTTTGCTCTTATTTACTCTGATATCTGGGATCCATATAGTATATATTGTCTCAAATTTTATCATTATTTTATTACTTTTATTGATGATTACTCTAGAGTAGCTTAGTTTTATTTGATGAAAAATCATTCTGAACTGTTTTTTATTTTTGTTTCTTTCTATGCTGAGATTAACACTCAGTTTGGAGTTTTTGTTCATACTTTTTGTAGTGATAATGCTCGAGAATATTTTTCTACTCAATTTCAATCTTTTATATCATCTCACAGCATGATATATTAGTCCTCATGCTCTCACACTCCTCAACAAAATTGAGTGACTGAGCAGTAAAACAGGTATTTTATTGAAACGGCATGAATATTACTTTTATAAATGCATGTTTCTGATCATTTTTGAGATGATGTTCCCCTTACTACATGTTATTTGATCAATCAAATGTCCTCCAGCATTCTTCAGGATTAGATTCGTATTTCAGTTTTATTTCCTTGAGATGCCTCCTATTCATCACCCTCACATATTTTTGGATGTATATACTTTATTCATCAGTTATCTCTTGATGCATCTAAGTTATCTTCTCATTTTGTTAAATATATTTTTTTCAGATATTCATGAGGGCAAAATGAGTATAACTACTACTCTTCCAAGCTTCACTGATATTTTGTTTGCCCTTATGTTATCTTTTTTGAGTCCAGTCCTTTCTTCTCCAAATCTACTACATCACCATCTGAGTCATTCACCATTGTTGCATCCACTCCTGTTCATGCCCTCTCCAAATTCTTCTTTTTTAGGGAAGCAGAATAGAGTGACCTCATCACATATCAGCGCAAGCAAAAGGTGCCTCAGGCAAAAGCCACTGCATTAGAAGAAGTGCATGACACTCTGGTGAGACTTATCGAGACCTCTCCTATATCCATAGCTTCTTCCACCTTGGATCTATCACCATCACCTTCTGAACTTGATCTACCTATTGCACATAGAAAAGATAAATGTGCTATTATTATTTCTGATCCCATTTATAATTTTTTGAGCTATCATTGTTTATCTATTCCCTATACAACCCTCCTCTCTTCCTTAGATTCTATTTTTATTTCTTGCTCTACTACAGAGGCATTGGCACATCCTAGCTGGCGGACAGCAATAATAGAAGAGATGTCTGCCTTACATGTTAATGACACTTGAGAACTGATGTCTTTGCCATCTAATAAGACTATAGTCAGATGTCATTGGGTGTACATAATGAAGATATATCTTAGTGGAAAGGTTGATCGTTTGAAGGCTCAAATTATTGCCCAAGACTATGCTCAAATTTTTGGGATAGGCTTTGATGAGACCTTCTCTCCAGTAGCTAAGATTGCTTTAGTCCGTTTGCTCCTTTCTCTAGCTACTGTTCATTATTGGATCATGCATCAGTTAGATATCAAGAATGTCTTTTTGCATGGAGATCTCAAGGAGGATGTCTATATGGAGCAACCTCTAAGATTTGTTGATCGAAAAAAGTACTTTGACAAAGTATGTAAGCTCAAGAAGTCATTATATGACTTCAAGCAGTTGCCTAAGGCTTGATTTAGCCACTTCAGTTCAACTATTCTGGAATTTGGATTAATGAGATCTCAATCAGATCACTCTAGTTTCTATAGACATTCTGAGGGACGAAGAATAATTCTGATTGTCTATGTTGATGATATAGTTATCACTAGAGATAATGAAGTTGGTACTATTCAACTTAAGATGCATTTGCATTCATAGTTTCAGACCAAAAATTTGGGATCTCTAAAGTATTTTCTTGGAATTGAGATTATAAACTCTAAACATACTATCTATATATGTCAGAGAAAATATGTGTTGGATATTTTCAAAGAAACTGGATTACTCAAGTTCAAACCTGTTAATACTCCTATGGATCCAAATATCAGACTAGCAACAGAAAAGGAGGAGCTTTTCTCAAATTTCAGATGATATCAAAGTTTGGTTGGCAAGTTGAATTATCTCACAATTACCAGACTAGATATCTCTTTTACTGTTAATATTGTAAGTCAATTTATGGATTCTCCAACTAAGGCACACTGGGATACAGTAACCTAAATTATCAAATACGTTAAGGTTGTACCTAGAAAAGATTTATTGTATCAGGACAAGGGTCATGCTCAACTAATTGGCTATATTGACGATGATTGGACTAGTTCACCATAAGATAGAAAGTCTATGATTAGATGTTGTGTATTGTTTGGAGAAAACTTGATCTGCTGAAAGAGTAAAAAGCAAAATATTGTGGCCCATTCAAATGCAAAAGCTGAATATAGAGCTATGGCCCTGACTACTTATGAGCTAATATGATTGAAGCAGCTACTGGTAGAATTGGGTATAATACAATCACAACCTATGAAATTATTTTGTGATAAGTAGATAGCAATGCATATTGCCTCAAACCTCATTTTTTAAAGAAGGACTAAGCATATTGAAATTGATTGCCACTTTATTCGAAAATAAATTACAGTCACGAGATATTACGACTATATTTATTGAGTCAAGTGATCAGTTGGCAGATTTGTTTACCAAAGCACTTAGAAGTCCTCGGATAAATTATATTTTTAACAAGTTGGGCATACATAGTATACATGCTTCAGCATGAAGGAGAGTATTGAGAATAATCCTGTTTACGAAATATATCAATTAGGAGATATATATTAATCATGAGAGATAAATTAGGAGGAGATAAATTAGGTAACTGAATATTTGATTGAGATCATGATTTATATGGTTTATTGTATATCTAAACTTTTATCTCCTATAACATGAATTGTACATATGAAAAGAGATACAATCGTTACTTTCACAAGTCAGATCATATCAATCCTGCAAGAATGCTGAATTGTATACCATCTAGCAAATCCAATCAGATAAAATTGTTTAAATGGCACCATTCAACAACTCTTTGCAGTAAAATCGGATCAGTTAAAGCAAAATCAACGTATCTCACCAAACAAGTAAACAGCTTTATCAGCATGCTCTTCATTTATCCAGCAAAGACCACAGTGAAAGCTATCAAACTGGCAAACATGGTGGAGTACTAATTTAGCTACACGATGAGATCATAGGGCATAACTGAGGGGAACATCCACTAACCAGTAATGTTAACAGGTTCAAGTCCCTTCTCAATCGACTCTTTTACTGCATCAAGTACCAGTTGTGTCTTTCTAGTGATGATAGGCCATTTTTCATCTGGCTTGCTACCAGAATCTCTTATGCTTCCTGCCAACCTCGAGAATTCCTGGATCATGAGGGCTTCCTGAGGAAGGTCAGTTGAGATGACATGCTCACTAGGCAGTGGTTGCCATCCAATATGGAGCTCCTTAAACTTTGAATCTGTAGCACGCTTGAATTTAGCAGGGGTTTCCTCGAAAGGAAGCACAAAGTCACTTAAATGAAGGGTTCCTCTTGTTCCCATAACACAGAGTTCCATTGTCAGATTAGAGAGGAAAGAGCAGTGGAAGGTTGCGACTTGGCCATCATCCCATACAAGAGTAGCCCCACATGACAAGATTACACCAGCTTGGTTCTTGACACAGCCATGGTGCGCAATTGCAGTTCTGGGCAGTACGTAGTCGGCAGCCCATAGGACAGAGCGGATGCAGTACCACCCAGCATCACCAAGAGCCCCAAGGGCATCAAGATCAGGCTTCACACGGATGTCATTCTGAAGGAAATCAGGGTCTCCACAAAAGGTAAAGATGCTGTGAATCTGCCAGCCCCATAAGACAATTAAGTATCAGTTCGCATACGCTTAGAGATATCATTCGTTACTTTTAATGGGAGAAAGATCTGGCACATGGAACATTCAAGAAATTCACAGTTCAGGGCTACTAAAGAAGGAGCAAATGAGTGACGCACCATAACCTGTATCCCTAACGTGCCGATAAATCTCAAGATAATGTTTATGATGGCATAGAAACAATCGATGGGATCAAAATGGAAAAAGCAAAACTCAAGGTACAGCTGATTAAAGTTTGCGCTCTGAAGAGCAAAAAACCAACTGCAACAGCGGTGCAATATAACATGACAAAAATCTCACGACTTTTGCTTGTGAAGACAGACAGAGAACTATATACTCAATATATTGATTTTGTTATGATTCATCCGCAGATACCTTCATTTAGACCTGGTGAAGGAACTTAAAAGGGGCTCACTTGCTGAAAAATAGAGAGCAGTCAGGTATAATTTAGGCCTTGTAGGTGGAGGGATGACAGATAAGGAAGAGCACACATTTTTCTCTCCCTCTTTGTGAAGGCCCACGTGTGCTAATAATTGAAAAAATGGCTCCATCACCAAGTTTGCATACCATTAAAAGCAATCCTCACAATCTAAGATAAGAGCATATCGGAGAAGTTTCCTCTATGACATGGAAATAACACAAAAAGCTAATTTACGAGCCATTCCCAAACCAATAAAAGGTCCTTTAGGAAAAAGTGTGGCACCAAAACTAGACTCACAAGAACAAAGTGAAAACTAAAACCAGTTTAGAGATGAATTCAATCAAAAATAGTACACATGTTTACTCAGAAAAGTAGGGCGTATTCTACAAATAGATCATGGTTACTGTAATGTCACCATTAAGCACTTTTTAGGCCATGATACCTAAATGCTCATGCAAAGTTGCACTCAGATCCGGATTACGATCTTTCATGAATCATGATCTTCTAGAATAGAGTTCAACGTCCTTGGCAAAAATCTTTGATCAATACAATTTTATAGGAACAAAAGGGAAAGTTCTTAGAATTCATTTGAAAAGCCTTCGGCATAAAAAAAAGTCTGGAAAGACCTGAAGTCCAGGATGTACTGCAAGAATGCTTGCTCAAAGTCCACTTGATAGATAGAACATGAAACACAAAAAGATAGGAATAATGGAGAATATAACGACAAATTTTGGTAAGGGTTCGTTGAAAAGAAGATAACTCAAGCATCCAAAGACTTACAAGACATCTCCCATTCAATTTAAAATTCAGTCCAGACACCACATCTGCTCCAGATCACTTATGTAGCCACTTGCTAATCTACCAAAAACATCAGTCTAACATTTTTACATAATGAGCACCGCTACGTGTACCCAAGCATACACCCACTACGAGTGCAAACTAGTATTTGACCGATTATTGTATATTTCATCGATTCTCGAGATGATCTCCCATATTGTCTCATCAATTTTTGATTTTTGATTAATTTATTATAAATTTGACATGATATCATCATTGCAACGAATATTTATGTCGGGTCCATCACTTGAGGCTTCCGCCTCTCCAAGTTACAAATACCGTTCTCATGTTACGTTCACGGTCTAAAATGCAATCTATCTACAACAATCAAATCCATTAAAAAGGCAAAAAAAAAATGAAGAACAAATGACAGTCCAAGCATACATATGCCATCAATTAATCAAACACTTGCCAAAAATTCCTAATTTCTAAATAAGAACAAAGATGTAAACAAAATCCGAAACAACACGAATTACCGCTTTTAGCTGGCCAAACCGGTTGGGATCCGACAAGAGATCCCTCATCCGGGCCGTCCGGGGATGGTGCATCCACATGGTGGAGTCCATGAACTGCACCCCCTGGGACCCGCAGGCCTCCAGGATCCGGTCCAGATCCGCGGCGCACAGCGCCGTGGGCTTCTCGAGGAGCACGTGCTTCCCGTGCTCCGCCGCGGCCACCGCCCAGCGGACATGGAGGCTGGTGGGGAGCGGCAAGTAGACGGCGTCGACGGCCGGGTCATCGAGCATGGTCTCGTAGGAGCCGTAGGCGCGGGTGGCCGGCGGGAGGCCGTTGTCGGCGATGAAGCGCTGGGCCTTGTCGAGGAAGCGGCTGCCGACGGCGACGACCGTGGCGTTGGGGGCGAGGCCGATTGCCCGGGAGACCTTGCGGGCTATCGCGGCGCACCCCAGGATGCCGAACCGGATAGGATTCGTTTTGTCGGCCATCTTTTTTCCTTTGTCTTTTTTGGTGGGCTGTCAGGAGAGAGCTTATTTCTACTGATACGTGATGAGAATCGAGCACCTCCTTTCCAGCATTGTCTCTAGAGGCGTGATGTTTATAGAGCGTGGGGTTGTCTTTGCGGTTGTCTTTTGCCCTTGTCTTTTACGCCCGTCCTTGGGCTTTGGCAGCTGGGTAATGGTATCTGCGGCCGGCCGAGGTTGGCTCTCGCCGTTGTTGTCGAGCAAAATTACAGATAATTTTTTTTTTTTTTCTTACGGGAGATGGAAGCGCTTACGCATATATGCACAGACGGGCCCCTTCACGGGCCGAGAAAAGTTTGTAGCCTTCTGAGGACGAATTGAACCTGGAAAGCCTTATCAGTAGTATTATCGGCTTCGTGCGTGCGCGAGTAATTATAGTTCTGAAAATTTTAAAGCATGAGACCGAAGGTCCGTTTGATTGGAATATCTCAGATTACAAAATAATTTGGTAATTTTTAAAAATTATTTATTTAAAAAATAATTATAAAAAATAATTTTTATTATATTTGGTCGGTGAAAAAATTATATTGAAAAAAGATTATTTCATTTGGTTGGAGGTAAATCTAGGTAGAAATATGGATAAATTTACAAATATATCTTTCAATATAAAATAATTTTTTTAATATTAGAATAGTATTGTTATCTTCAATAAGCTTTTATATAATGACTAATATTGCGTCAAGGCTTCGGAGGTTCTGATGTAGCCAAAGACGGAGGAAAATTGGGGCATCGAGATACCACAATAGATCTACAAAAGAAGTCCACACTCGTCAAGGATTCTCTAGCAAGAGACCTTCCAATACTTAAGTCAATTGGAGCTTGAGAATAGTAGAGAGAGAGTAAGAGCTTAGCCTTACATACCTCTTATTTATCAAATATAGATTACCACTATTCGAAAATTTATAAAATACCAATTCTCCATAGTATTTGTTTTATCTTCTTTCTCTGAAAAATAAATATGAGGCCCATCAATTTTTTTATTATCTCTCTCTTTCATTTTTCATACCAAATATGGTATTCTGATATGAAAATTATTTTTTCATACTAGATTACCTCCAATCAAATCGGACTTTGAGGGATAACTAGAGGTGGCAATGGATCAGGTATTAATTTGATCGATCAATATCTATTTCCATTCCGCTAGAAAAGAATCATACCCATCTCGTCTTGGGTCAAGTTGGATCGGGCTCCAAGGACAAATTGAGTCGGATCGAAACTATCTGAATCAGTCTCTCATTTCATCCTTCTCTATTCTCCATCTTTGCCATCGCCCCACTATCGCCTGCCATCTCATCCGGCCATCCCCAAATCCTACAAAATATAATGCTTGCATCAAGATTAAGCTCTCAAAATCTCAAGGGACCAACTCACACCACCATAACTGTACAAAATCCAATATGCTCGAGAAAAAACCCCAACCATAATCTAAAAACCCCTTCGATCTCCCTTAGGTACTCTCCTTCCCCATAGATCTCCAAAAAAGAGAATGAAATAAAAAGAAAAAGAAGCAAAAAGGGAAAAAAAAAAGAAAAAGAAAAGATCAATCAATGTTGGAAAAGGTTTTATCTTTTAAATTTTTTCCATCTTTCCTTTATTTTGGTTGATTTTTCCTATGTTTTTCTATGATATTTTTTTTTTGTTTTTTTTTGTCCTCAAGAGTCTCAATTAGATGAGAGGCTTAAAGTGGCCGAATAAAGAAGCTTAGATGATGGCTAGAGTTTTGTCAGAACCCTAGCTGCTGCCAGTCTGGCTACTGCCACTAGGGGTGAGGGTGATCTATCATATCGCCGTTAGGGGTGGGCAAGTGGGGACCCACCGGCCACCGGACTGCTGCAACACGGCTTAGGTGTTGGATGGCAAGGTCACCAGATGGGGGGGGTGCAGGTTTTGATATAAACGAGATAAAGAGAGAGGCGGGGTGGAGGGAGTGGGACTTGTCGGGTTGCCGTAGCATCGCTTGGATGTCAAAGTGGCTAGGTTTTCATGTAAATGAGAGAGAGAGGGGTGGCAGATGTTGATGTAAACAAGAGAAAGAGATATTCAAATTTATTTAAATAAGAGGTATTATTGGATGGGTTCAAAGTGGGGCATACCATTATCAATATCCGATCCGAATCCACTTTGAATATTTTTTTAAAACCCATATCAATCCACTTCGTCTCTTAATTGGATTGAATAAAATTCATCTTATTTGTATCGGATTGGATGCTTATTGGATCGAAAAAAATTACCACCCCTAAAGATGACGGAACTACAGTTGAAAAGAAGTATCTAAGAAAATTAATAATGATTGAAAAATCTCCTTCATACCAAAAGGTAGTGAAGCTGGATACTCATTTTATTCTTTCACAAGCTACACGGCCTTCTAAGCTGCAGTTGATCATGGCTGATTTCAGCCACCATATTTTAGCGATTGCCTTCATGTCATGAGATGTAGAACGAAAAGTGCAAAATGCTATTAGGTCCAAAACTCCAAACTGATTATGAGTGGGGATGGCAAAATATGATCCGATCCATCGATCTGACTCGCATTCGATCCATCTTAAATAGATTTGGATTTGGTTTAAACGAATTTAGGTCATAAATGAATCAATCTGTTTAACTCATTTATTAAACAGATCAAATTTTAATTTAAATTTCCAATCTGCCCAATATGTTTAACTCATTTATAATTTTATTTAAAATATTTGGATTGTGAGCTCGTGGCAAAGTTTGGAGCGGCCCATTTGAATTTTAAATTTTTCATCTGTGATCCACACGCCCGATTGTGGGTTAAAAGTTAAAAGCTTGGTTTATCAAAAAATAAAAAGTTAAAAGCTCAACACCATCGAGATGCTTCCGTGGCTGATCCCTCGGCCCACTTCATCATTTTCCTCTTCTCCTTCCCCAAAAAGCCCTAAAACCTAAATCTCACCACCACACCCTCTGTCGTCTCCCTCTTCCATACTGGTGCATCAAGATTCATGAGCTCCTCCACACTGTCTATCCCATAGCGCCAGAGGGTCCTCGACACCATCACCCCAGCAGCACCATCCCCTTCTGGCCTCCTTCCAACTGTCGATGGTAGCGATCTGGGTGATAGAGGTCCGATCCGATGGGCAGACCATCATCCCCTTTGCGAGTTCCTCCATGCCATCGCCCCTGCAGCTCCATCCCCTCTACCGCTCACTCCAATTGGCTGCTCCCATCTGGGAGCTCGGAGGCAAAGCCGAAGGTCGGAAGGTTGGGAGGCGGTCGAGATCTTCGATCTGGAGGAGGGACGAGAGTGCGGCCAGCCAGGCCAGGGCGAAGGGGTGGCTGGCGGAGATGCAGTAGTCGACAAAGGTAGAGCCACGAAGAAGAGAGAGTTTTTATTTATTTTTTTAATAGATTATAAATGGGTTGAGTTTATTTTTTTAATGGATTATAAACGGATCGGGTCAGATTACCTGTTTATTAAGTAGGTCGGAATTAAGTTTTAAAATCTGATCTATTTAGATAAATAGATCAGATTCGAATTCACAATTTTTTGACTCGATTTGTATATGATCTTATCCGTTTAGATCCAACCCGATCCGATTGCCACCCCTAGTTACGAGAGCTTGTTCCACCACTAAAGCCTAAAGGCAGCAACCTCCAAAGCCACCCTAACTACCTCTTTCAATGTGACCAGCCTGTGATTTACCAAAAAAATTATTTATCTTTTCCTTTAAAGAAAATTGAGTCCCATAGATTTTGGATGGAAAATATGGAATTCTATTTTCGGTAAGAAAATTTGAAATTTTTGAAGCTGCATCATATTTATCCTTTTTTTGCCTTGATATATATATATATATATATATATATATATATATATATATTAAAATTGATAAAATATAATCCGATCCGATCTGTCAATTCGATCCGTATTCAACCTATCATAAACAGATTTGAGTTTAGATTAAATAAATTTGGATCATAAATGGATTAATCTGTTTAACTCATTTAATAATTGTATCAGATTTAAGTTTTAGATATTTGACACATTTAACCCATTTAATATTCAGATCGGATTAAGTCAGATAACATATTTAACATGTTTAACCCGTTTATCCTATTTCTGATCCATTTAATCCGATCTGTTTAATCCATTTAAGATCTGTTTAATCTGTTTAAAATCTGTTTAACTTGTTTCTGACCTATTTAATCCGATCTATTTAATTTATTTAATCCATTTAACTTAATTTTACTTATTTAATAAATAAATTAAACGGATCAGATCAGATTACCTGTTTAATAAACAGGTCGAATTCAGATTTGAATTTTTGACTCGTTTAATAAGCAGATCGGATTTAGATTGATGATTTTCTATTCTAATCTGCATTGATTCGATCCGACTCGATTGCCATCCCTAATATATATATATATATATATATATATATATATATATATATATATATATATATATATATATATATATATATATATATATATATATCCCTAATAGTTTTTATTTATAATATTATATACGTCCATGAACCTTTTTAGCCACAAAGGTCCAGTTTTAATTACATAGGGAGTTGCATTTCTAAATAAAGAAAAAATAAAGAATTTTTTCAATGGACAATTAGGGGATGGGGCATAGGAAAGATAACTAAGAGTATTACAACTGCTTATATAACAGGAACCTCTTGCCAATTGGTCCTAAGTAGTTCTATTGAGATCAGAAGTGAATTTTGGAAATGTTGCATCAAGTTTTTAGAGGATGCTAATGTGGTCGAAAATGGAGGATAGTCCAAACACCAGAATATCGAAAAAGACCCACAAAAGAAGTCCGCACTCATCTAAATTCTTCGGCAGAGAATCCTCTTATGCTTAAGTTAGCTAAAACTTAAGAACTGTAGTAGAAAAAAGAGAGATGAGTGGATCAGAGCATGAAGGCATCTTTTTCTCTCTTTTGCTTACCTTGTGGGTCCTCCTCTTATCTTTTTATATAGAGATGGATATGTAGGCCATTGGGCTAGGCCATGATCTACTAGAATTGTAGGTCGAAGGTCATGAGTCGTGGATGGTGGTTGTGCCCTAATAGTTTGTTAAGAGATTCTATCCACATAGTAGTACAGACTAGTGTCTTGAGGTCGACACATAGCTGAAGCCTCGGCCCAGATGTGCCCTCATCAATGGCAATTATAGAAGACCGTCTTGGGTGATCGGCGAAGTCCTGGCCACGTAGTCGGCTAGCACTCAAGCAGGGGGGTTGGATAGAAGCCGACAGGATTATTCCCTTCTGGCTCCATGAGGTCTTGACGAGTCATCGATGGCATGTTGATGTCCTTAGCACATGACCAAGGATAACAGCCGGGCATGGAGTTCCATGAAGTTGAGTTCAATGAGTTCATTGGATGCAACGCAGATGTCACAATGCGTGTTTGTGTGCTGAAATATTCCTTTGGAAAATGGAAATCAATACCTATTTACACGATAACTTGGCCCAGACCACTTTCCATAGGAAAAAGCTTTATTCTAGGTGCTACAGTCATTTTCCAGAGCCACTTAAAATTTCTGTTAGCACTAGTTTCACGTTTCATCCCTTAATATACTGTAAATATCTCTGGCCTTAAGATGACTGGATCCATTCAGAGACCAAACCACCATATCCTGACAATAGTATTTCGGCAATGGAATGAACATCTCTCTGTTCAAATAGATCTTGCATTCGAATTGGGAATTTGTTTCTTAATTTATACTATAAATACAGAGAGTAGAGATAATGTGTTGGCGCACACATAACAATCCAAATAAGCTTGGTTCCGAGCATATGATCAAAGGTCTGGAACTCATAATTTGAGTCATTGAATGAGATCTACTATCCTCAAATTACCTACTATCAAAAAATTATGTAATTCAGAGATCGCTAATCTATGCATCTAGTCCTAAAAAGGTGTGCATTCTTTGTGCTTTTTTTTTGGGGGTGGGGGGGAAGGGGGGTTGTTCACAAGCTGTGGACTTTATCGAATGGAATACTAGTAGTTACAAAGTACAAAAGGGGCTGAAGTAGAAACCCAAAACAGCCCAACAGTGAAGTACAAGCACAACAATGTAGCTACAAAGAAGAAAAGTATGTAAATACAGAAGATCAAACCAGAATATAACCCATCTATTTGTGTTGTATAGCAAGAAGAGCTGTGGTGAAAAAATACTTGATTGATGTATGCATAGTAATATTGTGATAGAACCAAAAAGCAATCTTTGTGGACCGCAGTTTTGAAGAAAACTGGAAGTAGCACCCTTCAGAGAGAATATATGTCTGATGATCACCGCAAATATTAGTGTATATGCTAAAGATCTGTATTATGTGGACACCGTGAAAGAGTAGTTCTGATAAGAACTCCGCGGTAACAACAACTATGGAAGTATAAACTTTGAAAAACCTGAGCACCAACAGCATATGGCTTTGATGAACAGAACTTGAAGCTATGCAAGAGAACAGTGAAAGATCGAATCGTCTGCTAGAAACCAAAATAGTTAATGCTGTGCCGACAAACAATATTGAAGAACTGCAAGAGGAAAACACTTGGCCCTGGATAAATAATAACATGGTACACAAATAACAGCAAAGCAAGCATGCCAAAAGCTGTGCCAAACCATGAAACAAATAATTTAAGTGCCAAGCAAGCTGGTTATTTGTCTCAAATAAAACCAACTCCTGTTGCATCAGCCTGTAAGAGATAGGATAATTAAACTGGCAAGTAATCACCCAATGCAAAAATATCTCTGGATTACCCTGCAGAAAGCATAGCGTGATACTATTAAACAGCCTTAACCAATTATTGCAGCAAATGCTATACCAGCAACTGTAGGCCACAGCACAGATTAGAAGATATAGTGAGTTAGCAACATAGTGATACATAAACCAACAGCATAAGACATGGCATTGGCATTGGCCCAGCTTAGTAGTGATAAAACCTGAAGCATCACATAGAAACCAGGCATAAATAGTATAAGAGATATCAATATGTGTATTATGGCAGGTTAAGTGGCACATAACCTTGTAGAGCAGGTGGCACGCTATGCGGCACAAGTATACCACCAATGTATCTTGTGAGCAGAGGTAAGAATCAAAAATGTCTATGATAAGAATCAGCATTAAGGATTAGCACAACAGATGAATCTATAGCATCCCCTCTTTCCCACTTAAAATCCCCAGAAATAGCTTTCTGAGCGATACAATCAGCAGACTTATTAGCTTCCCTAAAGACATGAATCACTGTGAATGATACTAAAGAATTTGACCATGCCCATAAATCATGAACAAGTGGGAGCTGCATTTTATTTTTAAAGCTGACATTAGTTAACCAAGCAATAACTGTAGTTGAATCACCTTCAATCCAAATATGAGTGGCTCGAAATTCCAGAATAACAGCCTTCACCCCCAACCATACAGTGGTTAACTCTGCAAAAGGCACAGAAGAAGGCATTAATTTTTTACCTTCAGCTTGCAAGATATCCCCCTGAGAATTCCTGATAATATTAAGTAGCTGCCACTTGACAAGAGACAACTGACGCATCAAAATTCACTTCAAGTGTGCCAAAGGGAGGAGGAAGCCAAGAAAACAAGGAGGACGAATTGATAAGTTGAGAAGAAGAAGAAGCACTACCCCAGTGCCTGGACGGCACACAATTAGTTGAAGACATAATATAAGCTTTTTACAAATAATTTGCTGTGGGGAAGAGTGAGTATGATTAAAAATTCTACCACAACTTTCTTGCCATAACAACCATATCAGATATGCCATAAGTACTTTCTTGTCCTGCTCTACTAAGATATTGGCCATATACTGCAGCACAACCGGTAAAGAAGTAGGTAAGAAATCTACTTGGCACATGTGGTATAATTGCTGCCAACAAACATGTGGAAAAGAACAAGAAAAAAGAACATGATTACAATCTTCAGGTTGACCAGGACAAATATCACAATCTTGATGAGACCCAGGGAGAATATGATAATGTACCAACCAAGCTTTGCATGGGAATCTTTGCCTTCCCAAACCCAGTTACAATGAAACCCATTATCATATTGATGATTTGGAGGAAATAACTTAGATATATCTTTTAGAGAGATTGTAGTGAGTTTAGTAGGGCCCCAAGCCTTCTAGTCAGACCAATGACCCTTACAGTATGAGAATATGCATTATCTGTGACATCATTTTAGAAGAGAACAGGGATTGTAATTAATCAAGATGCCAATTTCTTGATTCAGTAATAAGACCAGACACCTTCATGGTTAGACATTATGTCTCAACATTTAAATAAGTAGGGGAAGCAATAAGGGTGTTGGGTATAAAATACCCCCCGGCCGAAGTTTGTAAAAGATCGATCCTTCCAGGGCTTCTCCGGCTTCCGACCTTGTGTGGCATCTCTCTGAACCCCCCCCGACCGTCCGAGCTTCCGGACTTCTTCGACAATGAGCTTCTCCATCCATCTACCGTGCCGCTCCAAAGGCTCTCTAGGCCTCACTATCGGCCGACCTTCTACGGTGATCAACTATTCTCCGAACTCCTATCGGACTTTGTCAATATCCGAGCTTCTTCGACAACGAGGTTTCTACAGTAATCAGACTCCATCCGAGTTTCTACGGCGGTCAACCGCCTTCAGGATTCTAACCGGGCTCCTATGAGAGCCGAACTTCTACTACGAGCGGTCTACTCCGAACTCCTACAGCGAGCGGTCTGCTCCGAACTTCTACTACGAGCGGTCTACTCCGAACTCCTACAGCGAGCAGTCTGCTCCGAACTTCTACTACGAGCGGTCTACTCCGAACTCCTACAGCGGGCGGTCTACTCCGAATCTCTATTGTAAGCAAATTCCATTCGAGCCCCTACTATAAACACATCTCTTCCGAACTTCCATTACAGGTAGACTTCAGTCGAGCTTCTTCGTAGCCAGATCCCAGACGAGCTTCTACAGCGGGACAGGACCCACCGGCCAGATCGCTACTCCGAGCTCCCACGATAACCGATCTTCGATCGAGCTTCTACAATAAGCGATCCCCTTTCAGCCTTCTGCAAGAACCAGACCTCGACCGAACTTCCATAGCGGATGGATATCGGACGAGCTTCTACGACGGACGGACTCCGGTAGCTGGATTCTTACAACGATCGATCGCCTCCGACGTCTGCCGAACCTTCCCAGCGCCATTCGAAGTCCATCGTCGGCCGACCCTCCATCAAATCCTTCATGAAACCGAACTTCTCCGACGGATCATCTTCAGACGAGCTTCCACATCAGGCGAATTCCAGACGGACTTCTCTAACAATCGGACTCCTACCGGACTTCACCAACGAAAAATCTCCATCCGAGCTTCTACAGCAGATGACTCCCACCTGTAGTATCAGCGCCTAAAATATCCGACAATAGTAGACTCGTCAACAGCTTCGGAGACATCCGAGCTTCTCCCAGATCGACGGGATAGAGAGCCATTCCGCTCCATCAGATATCCCAGCCGAGCTCCAGCCGACAGATCTGAACTCTCTAGCAAGTCACGACAATGGCCACTACCCTGCTCCATTCTCTGCAACGGATTCCGCGTGGCTCCACTACTCTCTGGCAAGTCATGACAACGGATACCACTCTACTCTCCGTAACAAACTCCACGTGGTCCTGAACGACCCCTGACGCCACTACTCTCCATAACAAACTCCGGACGGCTCTGAACAGCCCACTACCAGATGGTTACAGACGTCGCTATCAATTAGTTACGCGCTCCATCTATAAAAAGGGACCCCCAGATACATTCTTCTCTAAGCTCAAAAACTCTATCTCAAAACTCTGCTAAAATTCTCACTCGAGCACTCCATTTCTGTTGAAGCAGAGTACTGACTTGAGCGTCGGAGGGTCTTGCCGGAGCACCCCCAACTCCGGTTTAGACTTCCCTTGCAGGTCCCGACGGCGGCCGTGGTCATCTCGACTCCAGCAACTCCGGCTTCGACGGAATTCTGCACCAATAGAATTGGCGCTAGAGGAAGGATCTGTGTCTTCGCAATACCCTTGTTCTTGAAGGAGTGCTCAACGGGACTGTCTCCAGTCATCTCCTCCGACGTCCTCCTCTCCTTCTCCTATTAGATCTCCACCTGATGCCTCCCCAAAAGGCATCCACCAGACGATCCACGACCTCCGCGGCCAGATCTTAGGCTCCGACCTCGCCTCTAGTTTTTCAGGCTCCTCCGACAACGGCGGTCAGTATGGAGCAGTTCGACCTGCTGGTTCAGCAGGTCAGAGGCCTCACTAAAGCAGTGCAGGCCATGCAGCAGCAGCAACAGCCGCAGGTGTCAGTGCGGTTGGAAAGAGCATCGTCGGAGCTCCAAGATCCAGCAGTAGAGCGGGCCACTTGGGCCAGTCGTCCTGTCTTCCCCGACAAGGAGAATCCGAGGGTGGAGAGCCCCCGATCTGATCACGATTTCACTCCCAGAGGATCCCTACCTCCACTCTACCAAAAGATCCTCGAGACTCGCAGTCGAGAGGACCTCCTGGATCGAAGGCTCCAGGAGATGAACCGACGGATCGAAGAGCTCCGCCACTCTCCTCCTACTTATGGTGAGGACATCTGCACTGACCCTCCTTTCTCTTAAATGATCATGCAGGAACCGATTCCGCCAAACTTCAAGCTCCCCCAATTCAAAAGCTACGACGGGACCTCGGATCCGGTTGACCACCTGGAGGCCTTCCGGACAATGATGCTGCTCCATGGTGTGCCAGACGCCATCCTGTGCCAAGCTTTCCCATCCACTCTGAAGGGAGTAGCAAGGAACTGGTACTCAGCGTTGAAGCCGGGTACCATCTTCTCCTTTGACCAGATGAGCCACCAGTTTGCGGCTCATTTTGTTAGCAGCCGACGTCCCCGGAGAGGCTCGGAGTCCCTCATCAACATCAAGCAAAGGGAGGGAGAATCCATCCGAGCTTACGTCAACCGTTTCAACATCGCCGCATTGGAGGTCCGGAACTTGGACCAATCGGTCGCGATGGTCATCCTGAAGGGCGATCTTCAGAAGAACGATCTTTTATTTTTCCTGGAAAAGAAGTATCCCAGGGACTTTGCTGATTTATTGGCTCGGGCCGAAGGATATGCCCGAGCAGAAGAAGCCTTCAAGATGAAGGATAAGGAGACCGCGAAGGAGCGGCAGGCGGGAGACTCAAGCAAACCCGTAGTTGAAAAAGGGCCGAGTGAAGCTCGATCGCGTTCTCGAACTCCTTTCGGACACAGGCGTGTTCGGACTCCTCTCCGAGCTCGTAAGCAGAGAAGCTCGGACCACAGAGTTCGGCAGAGCTCTCCCCTCTGAAGATTCCACAGTTATGCCCCTCTCAACGCATCGAAAACTCAAGTGCTGATGGAGGTTAGAGAGCAGCTGCCAAGGCCGGAAAGGATGCGCTCGCACTCCGAAAAGTGCAACCCAAACAAATTCTGCCTCTATCACCGTGACCACGGCCATGACACGGAAGAATGCATTCAGCTCCGAGATGAAATCGAGGAGCTCATCAGGCGAGGTCGGCTCGACAGATTCATTCAACGCCGACCTGAAGGTAGGGAGACCGGCCTAGGGCCCTGCCGTAGCCGGAGCCGCCAAAGAGGGAGGAGCAACCTGAAGATCGACCTCTGATTGGGATTATCAACTCTATCTCAAGAGGACCCCGACAGGGAGCAGACCTTCCGCGGCTATAGGATTCGAAAAACCTACGAATGTATTACCAACAACTTTGTCCTAAATAAAAATTTCTTTCATATTCACATTTTTTTTTCTTTTGGCATAAGCTTATAACGACAGGAAGTAACTCCCCCATACAAATGAAATTAAGCATGTTAGGAACAGGAGGAGAATCTCGTCCTAATATGAGCAAAGATGAAGGCTCGGTTTCTTAAAGACCGAATGGAGGAAGAGGCCCTTGCAACGGCCCTTATGTGCCCCCACAGCCTTGTTAGGAACAGGAGGAGAACCTCGTCCTAACATGAGCAAAGACGAAGGCCCAGTTTCTTAAAGACCGGATGGGGGGAGAGGCCCTTGCAACAGCCCTTATGTGCCCCCACAGCCTTGTTAGGAACAGGAGGAGAACCTCGTCCTAACATGAGCAAAGTCGAAGGCCCGGTCTCTTAAAGACCGGATGGGGGGAGAGGCCCTTGCAACGGCCCTTATGTGCCCCCACAGCCTTGTTAGAAACAGGAGGAGAACCTTGTCCTAACATGAGCAAAGACGAAGGCCCGATCTCTTAAAGACCAGACGGGGGGAGAGGCCCTTGTAACGGCCCTTATGTGCCCCACAGCCTTGTTAGGAACAGGAGGAGAACCTCATCCTATCATGAGCAAAGTCGAAGGCCCGGTTACTTAAAGACCGGATGGAGGGAGAGGTCCTTGCAGCGGCCCTTGCAGCGGCCCTTGCGTGCCCCCACAACCCTGTTAGGAATAGAAGGAGAACCTCATCCTAACATGAGCTGAAACTGACTATCGAAAATAAGAGAAGAACCTCATCCTGACACAAACAAAGGCTCGATCGATCAAAATCGAACAAGAAGGAAAGCCTCCTCAACGACCCCTCTACACTCTCATGACCCCGTCAAGAGCAAAGGGAAGACCCTCACTCGAACACAGAAGAAAAGGAGAGATGAAAAGAGAAAACGACGAACTATGCCAGTGATAAGTGAAAAAATAAACTACATCAAAGGCACAAGGGACCTCGTCTCAACGAGGAAGAAAATCCTTGTCGAAACTCTCCAGTCCCTAAGGGTGAATCAATACAGCGACGACCAAGAATCTTCAAACAACGTCGACGTCCAACAGGACGAAAGATAAAAGAAGCTCAGTAAACAATGACTCAAAGCAAAAATAGACGAGGTAATGAGAAAAATTTTATTTCATTTCATTAGTAAAGCGTGCGTTATGAAGCCTTTGAAAGCCGAGACTCAGGGGACCTCGCCTCAACGAGGAAGAAGACCCTTGTCGAAAATCTCCGATCTCAAAGGGCGAATCAGCACAGCGACGATCAGGAATCTTCAAACAGCGTCGACGTCGAACGGGATGAAAGACAAAAGAAGTTCGATAAACGATAACTCCACACCAAAATGGACAAGGTAATAGATAACTTTATTTTCATTTCATTGGTGAAGTACACATTACAAAGCCCTGAAGGCCAAAAATAAAAAGAAAAATGACCAGAGAAAAAAAAAAGAATACATAAAAAAAAAGAGAAGAAAGGAGCTCTAAGGAAGCCCGGCTTCTTCCGACTTCGAACTCTCGGTCTCAGTCCTTATTAGGGATTGTCGTAAGTTTTCAACTTTTTCCTCTAGTTCCATCTTTCTCAGCAGCATACCCCGATACATCTGGTGGAACAGCCGGCTCTCGCCCTCCGACTCTCGAAGCCTCTTTCTCAGGACCTCGGACTCCGCCTCAGCATCTTTGACCGTCTGCTGCTCATGGACCAGCTGAATCTTCAACCGCTACAGTTCGGCCTCCTCCCGCCCAAGGGCCACGGACAATTCTGCCATGGTCCCCCTCAAGGAGCGGAGCTCGTCGGAGCCTTGTGCAGAGGCGAGCTTGGCTCTCTCAGATAACTGCCTCCGAAGGTGAGCAACTTTATCGGTCGCCGTCTGGAGCTTCCTTCGGTAGTCCTCTACTTGCCTGCTCCAGCCGACTCGGTAGGCGTTGTAGTTCGCCTCAGTGTCCTGCAGTTTCTTTTGAAGGTCAGAGAGCTTCTGCGACCAGTCTCGATCATGGTCGGCTTGGACTGTGAGCCAGGACAAGCTCCCTTCTAACTGGCCGATCTTCTCCCGTACGGCCGCCAGCTCGACTTCAAGGGAGCTGATCTTGGAAGCCTGAGCCCAAGATCGGTCACTGGCATGTTTTCGGAGTTCCTCGAGCTCCGTAACGAAGTCGGCCTTCTTCCGGGTGAATTCCATGAGCCCCTTTTTGTGGAGGTCCTGAAGACGAACAGCCTCCACAGTGACTTTCGAATGGCTCTTCCTCAGCCAGTGAAGTTTATCTTCCAGCTTCTTGGATTTCTTCGTCAACTGACGAACATCCCTTCTGAGGTCTCGGATTGTCGACTTCAGAGGGATCCCCTGTAGCAGGGGGAGAGCTTCGGCAGGGCACTGTCGTTGGGAGACAAGAGCGCCACGACTCAGATTAGTACAAGAAGATAAAAGAGAAGGAAAAGAATACAGAAGAAAAAAAAAGAGAGGGGGTCCTCTGTAAAGAAGAATCCGATTTCATTGATTAAATAATTTTCAAGTACAAGAGAATGAAAAAAAATCACCACAAAGAAAAAATACAAAGCTAGAGGTTTCGGATTTCTGGAGAAGAAGTAGAGGGGCTCGGCATCCTCGAAAGATCGTCAGCGGCAGCTGCGGCGGTCGACGAGGTCCCGACTGGGGGAGGACCGGCAGCTGCTTCGGATGGTCCGGCTTCATCATCGGACACCTCGTTCAAGAAGTCGAGATCCAATTCGAGAAACCTCCCAGCCACCTTCTCTTGGCAGAGTTCGAAACCCTTGATGAAGGCGTCCTGGCCGAACTGGACCTTTAGATCCTCCATCTCGGAGGAGGCTTTGAACTCCTCCACTACTCGGGCCTTTGCCTCCGAGACCAGGGATGGGATCCGCGCTTTCAGCTCAGAAACCTGTGCCTTCAACTCGGAAACCTGCGCCTTTAATGTGGAGACCTCGGCCTCAGCCTTCTCTCTCTCCTCCTCCAAGACGGTCCTCAGATCGGACGAGGTTTGTCTCTCCTTTTCCAGCACCTCCCGGAGACTTAGGACCTCGGCGATCTTCTCCTCGAGGCGGGCGGCCCCAACCAGACGACCTTCCTCTGCACGAGCTGCCTCCCTCTTGGCAATCTTCACCGCCTCGACGTTTGCGACAAGCTAGTGCCCAATCTGTAAGAAAGGTCGGGGAGTCAATATAAAGGCTGAAGAATAAATTAAGAAGCAGGAAGGAGAAAAAAGATGAGTTAACCTACTTCGAGGAAAGATCCCAGAGAGTCCCAGACCCATAGCTCGGGTCGGCTAGGATGATCTTCTCGACGACCTCGGACAGAATGCACCCTTCGACCAGCCTCTTTATTAAGTCTCTGTTGTTGAAAGAATTTTCTCCCAGGTCTTCCTCGAAGCCACCGGCCCCCTCGACGGCAACCTTACGACTGCGGCTCCTCCGGACCAGGATCTTCCTTCTCCTCCTCCCTTCGACCCCAGGTGCCCCCTCGGGACGAGCCTCTAGAGCGGGATCCTCGGTCAGGGGGCTCCTTGAAAGGGCTCGGGGGACTTCGGGTTCGGCATCGGAAAGGACTTCGACGGCGACGGCCACCGGAGCAGGCATGGCCGAGCTTGTCCCTTCTGTCCTGGCTCTCTTCACCGACCCCAAAGTCGAGGCGTCTTTCCTCTTGTGGGTCTTGAGACCCTGGGCCAACCTCCAAGCCACGCTTGCGTCCATGTCTGCGATAAAAGAAAATCAACACGGCTTAGAGATGGAATAAGAGAAAAAAAAAATATATATATATATATAATAATGATATCGACAGGGTTAAGATGACTCAGGCCAACGTTGAACAAAAGTTATTCCTTCAGAAGTTTGGGGAGGAGGGGGGCTCGATAGGCCTCGAACTTTTTGGAGGCTTCGAGGTCGTCCCTTTCCAGGCTAGAAGCCCAGCGGATGGAATCCCTCAGAGAACCCCAAGGAGATAATCCTAGCTCCAAGGTCGGGCATCGGACATAAAAAAACCTCTCCTTCCAATTGTGGATAGAAGAAGGGGTGCCTTTCAGCAACCCCTTTCTACCGAACTGAGGAGAGAAGTACCATCAGTCCTTTGCCGAAGGATGACGCTTGAAGGTGTAGAAATTCCTAAACAAAGAAAACGTCGGCCGAACTTCAGCTAAACTACAAAAAGAAAGAAACCCTATTAAAAATCTAAAGGAGTTCGGCACGACGGAAACTAGAGAAATGTTCAGAAAATGAAAGAGAGCGACGACAAAGGACGGCAGGGGAAGCTGAAGTCCGACACGGAAGGCCTCCTGGTACAGACAGAAGCGGTCGGGAGGAGGGGCGCTAGCCCAGTCAGTCGGCCCGGGAAGCTCCAGCTCGTACTCCGGGGAAACTCCATACTGAATCCTTATCAGTGAGAGTTCATCCGGAGTCAAAGAGCCAGGGATGGTGTCCGGCGCAAAGGCCAGACAAGGTTTGATCCTAGCTACGGGTTCGTCTACGGTACAAGGATTTTGAGAAACTGGGGCTGACAAACTCCTAGAACTGCTAGAAGAGGAGATATCAGAAGATATTTTGGATTAAATGGAAGCCATAAAATCCCGAAAAAATCAGGAAAAAGCAAACAGGCCCTCGAGGAAGCTAAACGAACAGAATACGAAGAAGAAAGGACAGAAAAATGACAAGAATTTTCAGAACTAACCTAGATCGGCCCCAGGAGTGCAGAAAGATGGCAAGGATGATGGAAGTCAACCCGGAGGATGCCTAAGGCCGAAAAGGATGCTGGAGGAAGCTGGAGCTCTCGGGGAAGAGGAGGGGAACCGAGGGATTCTCTCAAGCAAAGTGAGACCCCTGAAGGAGGAGAACGTGTTTAAATAGACCCCGGGATTCGATGCAATAATGATTGCGGATCTCCTCTGGCCGGCCTGCACTCGCCACGTTCCCACTCACCTTGATAGACTGTTGGAAACGACTGGCAGCTGACAAAGTCATTATTACGCCATACCTAGAGCCACGCTCCGATGGAAATTTCAAAAAAAAGAAATCTTTTTCGAAAAGGCTCTAGTACCAGCATGCCGAACGTTAAAATATCTGGCAACCACCGAGTGCAAAAATCGAGGGAAGCAACTTCGATCGTAAAAATTTCTTTGTACTTCCTTCATTCGAAATCCGAACTCGAAAGTAGGAGGACTGGTGTTGAGTATAAAATACCCCCCGACCGAAGTTTGTAAAAGACCGACCCTTCCAGGGCTTCTTCGGCTTCCGACCTTGTATGGCGTCTCTCTGAACCCCCCCCGACCGTCCGAGCTTCCGGACTTCTCCAACAATGAGCTTCTCCATCCATCTACCGTGCCGCTCCAAAGGCTCTCTAGGCCTCACTGTCGGCCGACCTTCTACGATGATCAACTATTCTCCGAACTCCTTCTGGACTTCGTCAATATCCGAGCTTCTTCGACAACGAGGTTTCCACAGTAATCGGACTCCATCCAAGTTTCTACGGCAGTCGACCGCCTTCAGGATTCTAATCGGACTCCTGTGAGAACCGAACTTCTACTACGAGCGGTCTACTCCGAACTCCTACAGCGAGCGGTCTGCTCCGAACTTCTACTACGAGCGGTCTACTCCGAACTCCTACAGCGGGCGGTCTACTCCGGATCTCTACTGTAAGCAAATTTCATTCGAGCCCCTACTGTAAACACGTCTCTTCCGAACTTTCATTACAGGTAGACTTCAGCCGAGCTTCTTCGTAGCTGGATCCCAGACGAGCTTCTACAGCGGGACAAGACCCATCGGCCAGATCGCTACTCCGAGCTCCCACGACAATCGATCTTCGATCGAGCTTCTACAATAAGCGGTCCCCTTTCAGCCTTCTGCAAGAACCAGATCTCGATCGAACTTCCATAGCGGATGGATATCGGACGAGCTTCTACGACAGACGGACTCCGGCAGCTGGATTCTTACAACGACCGATCGCCTCCGACGTCTGCCGAACCTCCCCAGCGCCATTCGAAGTCCATCGCCGGTCGACCCTCCGTCAGATCCTTCATGAAACCGAACTTCTCCGACGGATCATCTTCAGACGAGCTTCCACATCAGGCGAATCCCAGACGGACTTCTCTAACAATCGGACTCCTATCGGACTTCACCAACGGAAAGTCTCCATCCGAGCTTCTACAGAAGATGACTCCCACCTGTAGTATCAGCGCCTAAAATATCCGACAACAGTAGACTCGTCAGCAGCTTCGGAGACATCCGAGCTTCTCCCAGATCGACGGGATAGAGAGCCATTCCACTCCATCAGATGTCCCAGCCGAGCTCCAGCCGATAGATCCGAACTATCTAGCAAGTCACGACAATGGCCACTACCTTGCTCCACTCTCTGCAACGGATTCCGTGTGGCTCCACTACTCTCTGGCAAGTCGCGACAACGGACACCACTTTACTCTCCGTAACAAACTCCACGTGGCTCTGAACGACCCCTGACGCCACTACTCTCCGTAACAAACTCCGGGCGGCTCTGAACAGCCCACTACCAGATGGTTACATACGTCGCTGTCAATTAGTTACGCTCTCCGTCTATAAAAAGAGACCCCTAAATACGTTCTTCTCTAAACTCAAAAACTCTATCTCAAAACTCTGCTAAAATTCCCACTCGAGCACTCCATTTCTGTTGAAGCAGAGTACTAACTTGAGCGTCGGAGAGTCTTGCCGGAGCACCCCTAACTCCGGTTTAGACTTTCCTTGCAGGTCCCGATGGCGGCCGCGATCATCTCGACTCCAGCAACTCCGACTTCGGCAGAATTCTGCACCAACAAAGAGGAATATTGAAAATCCATGGATCCATATGAACATTGATGGAATAACCTGAGCCAATTAAGTATTGAAACTGAAATTGCACAACCGATCCAATAGCACACAATTTAGCCCAAACCTGAGAACAATGCCTCGGCTTGGAGTAAGAAACCCAAGTACCAGAAAATTGATACTTTGCTCTAACAAGCTGCGGCCATAAGAAATTTGGTCGTAAAATAACTTGAGTAGCTAACTTCCCCAAGCAATGGTGTATGCTGAGGTTACGATATTAGTCCTCGACCAACTAGGACCTTAGGCAAACAAACCTTGTCCCAAGACACCTAATGAAAGCCTTTGTGGTCCGTAGGTGCCTCCAAAGGAAAGCCCTAAACTCCTTTTTCAAGTTTGGAAAGTAAAATCAAAGAAACTGGAATAACAGATAAAATATAAAGACAAATAGATGACAAAATCGATTGAATCAACATGACTCGACTGGCAAACGATAGATGCTTCCATTTCCAGTCAGCAACTTTATGAGAAACCTTATCTAATAAAGGCCGCAACTCAGCAATATGCACAGATGTACCAGATAAAGGTATCCTAAGATAATGCCCAGTAGATCTCTGTTGTGGAATATGAAACACTCTACGAATGGCAGACTTTACTTGAGCCAGAGTGGAAGGACTAAAAGTAAGATGAGATTTGTTATAACCGACGGCTTGTCCCGAATATTGACAATAAGCATCAATAATGGCAGTTAAGCATAGAGCATCTCTAACCATCGCCCGAGCCAATAACAAGCAATCATCTGTATAAAAGATATGAGAGAAGTCCGGGCCCCATGAGGTCTGTACACCTTGAGTAACTTGAGTACCTGATATTGAACTGCACACTGTAGCAAGTTTGACAAAATCTGAGAATATAAGATAAAAAGATAAGCAGATAATGAACATCCTCGTCTTAATCCTCTAGAAACCGAGAACCAAGACATAGGAGACCCATTAACCAATAAAACAACACGAAAGGATGAGATACATAGATCAATCCATTTCACAAAAATTGGGCAGAAACCATATTATTGCATTACTTGCAGAAGAAATTGCCAATGCATCCGATCATATGTTTTTTCTATATCTAGCTTCAATATCATCAAGCACCGTAGAGCCCGATTAAGAAAATGCATCATCACGTTCCACAATCTATCAACGTTGGTAGTGCCTACAAATTCCATCCTCATCCTCCAACTGTGTGCGCTAATGATTTGAAACCTTGTTTTTCATGGGATAGATTGGGTCGGACTCTGAGCCTCAAGATTGGAAAATATGTGTTTTTAAGGGCATAACATGGAAAATATCTTGAGGCTCATTTCCAATCCCACCATTCCTACTCAAAAATAAAATAGAAGATTGAAGGAGATTGTAAGTGCCACAAGGTAAAATACAATTACCTTTTAAGATTTTATATAGACTCGTTATTTTATCTGTTTAGTTATAAATTTAAGATCTTATTTTGAATCACCTTCAAATGGGACATGATCCCGAGTATATAAGCCTTGTGTAACTAGTTATTATGTTTTTATTGCTGGGGAAGTTGTTTATGACATTTTATGTCATCATTCTTTCTTCATTTGGTATTTTTTGAGATGAAGAATCCAATTACTTTACAGTTCACATATGATGATAATATGATAATATGGTAAAATTGACATTTATGTGATTAATTAAGAGATCAAATCTTTTGTGTATTCTTGTCTTTGATTGGTTTCTAAATATCTCGTAGAAAAGACCTTAACCTATTACCTACTTTTGAAGTAAAAAGATAATTTTATAATATTATTTAATTTTTAATTTAAATAAATATGATTTTGGCTAATGACATTAACTAAACTACTATGTCAATGATATTCATACAAAAATAATATTTTGTGAGGGTATGCATGCAAATATTAATTTTAGAGGAGTATTTACATAAATCCAATATTTAATAGGGTATTCGCATAAAAAATCTAAATTTTTTTTTACATATATACCCTCCTAAATATATAAAATTATATGAATATCCACAAAATTACTATTTACGTGTATATTCTTATAAATATTTCTTTTTACATGTATACCCATTAAAAATATTTTGATCATTTCAATTTTAAAACTGTTAATTTCTTAACAACGTTAGATGATACGAGTATATGTGCAAAAAAAGAAAAGCAAATAAAAAAGTATACATATAAAATAAATATTTTATGAGGATATTTGTGCAAACATCAATTTTGGAAAGACATTCATGTAAATTCCAATGTTTAGAAGGATACACATGTAAAAAAAATCTTTTTTATACTAGCAAACACCTTTTTTTTTTTTTTTTTTTTTTTTTTTTTTTTTTTTTTTTTTTTTTTTTTTAAGGAGGTGGTGACTAACCACACCTATTTCATTGACCAGTTTAGCAATCAAAAAGCATTTCAACAGCCAATGATCAACAAATCAGCTTGGACTTGAATCTCTTTGAGTATATTTAGTTTTAACAATCATTACCCTTGCTGGTTTTGAAATTCTTGTCAAGTTATGACCTTTGCCAAGGCCTCTTGTTTCATTTTTCTTCTGGGAACAAAAGACCTCTTGTTTATTATTATACGTGTAGTAGGCTACTAAAAATAGTTCTTTATTTGGGAATATATTTTAAACATCTTTGTTCATTAAACTAAAATAATTTTTTTTTCCCCATTAAAATCCCATTCCCGGCTAGAATAGGATCTAAACAACGATGTTCATAAACGAGTCAACAAAAGCTCTCATATTTTACCAAAAAAAGGAAGGTTTTCAATTTTCCCTCTCTTGATCCCTTTATTAGTTTAATTGTTCCTTTAACTCTCACATTACAGGCAGTTCTCCAAAACATGACCTTACCCGTTCTGCGGCTACCTGAGCACTGTACTGGACTCTACGGTGCAAACCACACACCACAGAGGATCCGTACACTAGCTTTTGACAATAGCGAAAGCTTCATGCACACTGTCCTTGTATCTTTTAGTCTGATCATATCAATCCTGCTAGAATGCTGAATTGCATACCATCTCGCAAATCCAATCAGATAGAATTGTCTAAATGGCAATGGCACCATTCAACAACTGTTAGCACTGAAATCTGTTCAGTTAAAGCAAAATCAACCTATCACAACAAACAAACAGCTTTATCAGCATGATCTTCAATTATCCAGCGAAGACCACAGTGAAAGCTATCAACCTTGCAAACATGGAGTACTAGTTTAGCAACACGATGAGATCATAAGACATAACTGAGGGGAACATCCACTAATCAGTAACGTTAACAGGTTCAAATCCCGTCTCAATCGACTCTTTTACTGCATCAAGTACCAGTTGTGTCTTTCTAGTGATGATAGGCCATTTTTCATCTGGCTTGCTACCAGAATCTCTTATGCTTCCTGCCAACCTCGAGAACTCCTGGATCATGAGGGCTTCCTGTGGAAGGTCAGTTGAGATGACATGTTCACTAGGCAGTGGTTGCCATCCAGTATCGAGCTCCTTTGTATCTGTAGAAAACTTGAATTGAACAGGGGTTTCCTCAAAAGGAACCACAAAGTCACTTAAATGAAGGGTTCCTCTTGTTCCCATAACACACAGTTCCATTGTCAGATTAGAAAGGAAAGAGCAGTGGAAGGTTGCAACTTTGCCATCATCCCATACAAGAGTAGCCCCACATGACAAGATAACACCAGCTTGGTTCTTCACACAGCCATGGTGCGCAATTGCAGTTTTGGGCAGTTCGTAGTCGGCAGCCCATAGGACCGAGCGGATGCAGTACCACCCAAGATCACCAAGAGCCCCAAGGGCATCAAGATCAGGCTTCACACGGATGTCATTCTGAAGAAAATCAGTGTCTCCACAAAAGGTGAAGATGCTGTGAAGCTGCCAGCCCCATAAGATAATTAAATATCAGTTCACATACACTTAGAGATATCATTCATTACTTTTAATGTGAGAAAGATCTGGCACATGGAACATTGAACAAATTCACAGTTCAGGGCTACTAAAGAAGCAGCAAATGAGTGACGCACCATAACCTGTATCCCTAAGGTGCCGATGAAATCCCAAGATAATGTTTATGATGGCATAGAAACAATCGATGGGATCAAATGGAAAATGCAAAACTCAAGGTACAGCTGATTAAAGTTTGTGCTCTGAAGAGCAAAAGACCAACTGCAACAGCGGCGCAATATAACATGAGAAAAATCTCCCAACTCTTACCTGCAAAGACAGACAGAGAACTACATACTCAATATATTGATCTTGTTATGACTCATCCGCAGATACCTTCATTTAGACCTGGTGAAGGAACTTAAAAGGGACTCACTTACTGAAAAATAGAGAGCAGTCAGGTATAATTGAGGCCCTGTAGGTGGAGGGATGACAGACAAGGAAGAGCACACATTTATCTCTCCCTCTTTGTGAAGACCTACATGTGTGCTAATAATTGAAACAATGGCTCCATCACCAAGTTTGCAAACCATTAAAAGCAATCCTCACAATCTAAGGTAAGAGCATATCAGAGAAGTTTCCTCTATGACATGGGAATAACACAAGCAGCTAATTGCTGAGCCATTCCCAACCAAATAAAAGGACCTCTAGGAAAAGTGTGGCACCAAACTAGACTCACAAGAACAAAGTGAAAACTAAAACTAGTTTAGAGATAAATTCGTTCAAAAATTGGACATATGTTTACTCAGAAAAGCAGGGTGTATTCTACAAATAGATCATGGTCACTGTAATGTCACCATTAAACACTTTTTAGGCCATGATACCTAAATGCACATGCAAAGTTGCACTCAGATCTGGATTACGAACTTTTGTGATCTTCCAGAATAGAGTTCAACGTCTTCGGCACAAATCTTCGATAAATACAATTTTATGGGAACAAAAGGGAAAGTTCTTAGAATTCATTTGAAAAGTCTTTGGCACAAAAAAAGTCTGGAAAGACTTGAAGGCCTGGATGTACTGCAAGAATGCTTGCTCAAAGACCACTTGATAGATAGAACATGAATCACAAAAAGATAGGAATAATGGAGCGTATAATGAAAAACTTAGGTGAGGGTTCATTGAAAAGAAGACAACTCAAGCATCCAAAGACTTCAAAAGATCTCCCATTCAATTTAAAATCTAGTCCAGACACCACATCTGCTCCAGATCACTTATGTAGCCACTTGCTAATCTTCCAAAAACATCAGTCTAACATATTTACATAATGAGTACCGCTATATGTACCCCAGCATGCACCCACTACGAGCGCAAACAAGGTTTTGTATACCATACATAGGGGTCGGTGGTTGCAAATGAAGATATGCCATCATTTAGTCAAAAAAAAAAAAAAAAGCCAATTTTTTGAAGCCAGGAAAAGGTAAGAGTAACAATAAGTGAAAAACATACACTACGCTGTAACGTTAAATCAGTTGATCAACAAGACAATTGGTAAGGAGGCAAAATATTCCCACCAAAGAAAAGAGAACAGAAGAACGCTGAATGGACCCTCAGCCTCTTCTAAAATGGACACCGCTGCTGCCCGTCAAGAGAAATTAGATAACAAGAGGAGGAAAGGCCCGACCAATCTTGTACCAACTGGTCCAGCGAGTAAAGTCTCTTACATGGATACAAGAGACCTGGGTTCAGTGCCACCACCATCACCCAGCTTCTCATGTGATGTTCACTGTCTAAAATGCAATCTATCTACAACAATCAAATCCATTAAAAAGGCAAAAAAAAAAAAATGAAGAACAAATGACAGGCCAAGCATACATATGCCATCAATCAATCAAACACTTGCCAAGAATTTCTAATTTCTAAATAAGAACAGAGATGTAAACAAAATCCGAAACAACACGAATTACCGCTTTTAGCTGGCCAAACCGGTTGGGATCCGACAAGAGATCCCTCATCCGGGCCGTCCGGGGATGGTGCATCCACATGGTGGAGTCCATGAACTGCACCCCCTGGGACCCGCAGGCCTCCAGGATCCGGTCCAGATCCGCGGCGCACAGCGCCGTGGGCTTCTCCAGGAGCACGTGCTTCCCGTGCTCCGCCGCGGCCACCGCCCAGCGGACGTGGAGGCTGGTGGGAAGCGGCACGTAGACGGCGTCCACAGCCGGGTCATCGAGCACGGCCTCGTAGGAGCCGTGGGCGCGGGTGGCCGGCGGGATGCCGTTGTCGGCGATGAAGCGCTGGGCCTTGTCGACGGAGCGGCTGCCGACGGCGACGACGGTGGCGTTGGGCGCGAGGGCGATGGCCCGGGAGACCTTGCGGGCTATCGCGGCGCACCCCAGAATGCCGAAGCGGATAGGATTCGCTCTGTCGGCCATCATTTTTCCTTTGTCTTTTTGGTGGGCTGTCAGGAAAGAGACCTAATTTCTACTGATGAGTGATGTGAATGTAGGGCCTCCTTCCCAGTATTGTCTTTGCGGTTGGCTTTTGCCCTTGTCTTTTGCGCCCGTCCTTGGCTTGGGCAACTGGGTAATGGTAGCTGCGGCTGGCCGTGGTTAGCTTTTGCCCCCGTTGCCCAACGAAATTACAGATAAACTATATTATAATTCCATGCATCATACGAATTTTTTAAATAATATTTAATTTTATTTATCTATTTTATTATATAATAATAAAAGACGGTAATTTGGTGAATGTCCAATCACAAACTAATGCAATGCAAGTAGTTCAACCATCCTGTTTATATTCAGGGTGCTCAAAAAAAATTTTCAATCTTCCTACTATTTACCTATTTTTGATCGTCAGATTTAAGATAAATCATCAAATTTTAATCAGTTGACATGCAAATATGTATGGCTGATGTAATAAATATTTTAAATTTAAAAATTATTTCATATCACAATTAAATTATTTTTTTAATTTTTTTAAAATTTTTTTTCTATTTTTAAGGAGGTAGTTTATGGCAAAATGGAATGTGCAAAAGCTGCAGTAGCCTGGAGTGGAGGCTGTTTGTAGCAGCATGGAGAAGCCGGGCCGATGGAGGTGGGTTTGTGGGGCGGCGCAAAAGCCGCGGGAGGGGGGTGGTGGTGGTATGGGGAGCAGTGCAGCAGATGGGGACTAGGGCAAGCGCATGCGAGGGAGGGCGACGCAAGGTGGGGGGGCCTGTTGAAACTCAGATGTATAGCAAAATATAAATTTCAAAAATTTTAATCATACATCAACACTTGATTACATAGATTCAAACCCCATTCCCAAAATCACCTTGATGATTCTAATCAAATATGAAAAAATAGCAATCAAAGGAGCAAGAGGAATTAATATACCTTCAAATCAATCTGATTTGATCACTGGTTGGTCTCTCTTGAGGCAATATGCCCTCCAATGATGATCCACACGGATCTCGATCAAAAAAATTTTTCAATCCTAATTTATTTATTTTCTTCTTAAGAAATAGTAGCTTTTCTTTTTCTTTCTCTTTAAGCCTTTCTCTTCTCTAGGTGTTGAGAATTTCTCATGTCCAACCCTTGGACCTATGCCCCTCAATTTATAGACTTAATGTCTTAGTTGCAGCCCAAGTCCACTCAACAAGGAGTCCAAATAGAAGCCAAAACCCCTCTAACCACCCAACCTTTTTGGATGCCAAAAACAAGAGACGTTAAATCCTCTTTTGCGTGGAATATTGGGGTGTGAATTCAGATGGGGCATGAGGTGTCATGGAGGAGTCCTTCACAACGTGGACTCCTCCCTTTTGGCGTTAAACCAAGGCATTCACGCATGAAGTTGGGATGCGCACAATGAGAGAGGATGTGAGAAGGATCCAGAGTTCTTCTATAAGTAAAACTCCTATCCCAATTAGGCTAGAGATGATTTAAATTAATAAGGAGTTAGTTAGGAGCCAACAACTTGACCCAAACTATTCCTAATCCAATTAGAAAACCAAATAGATGGAGATTCATAGGTTTAATCATGTGTTAGCATGCTGGACCTAAATCTATTAGGATTTCAATCAAATCTTTATTAAATTAGGACTTCTCAAGCCTAATCAAAAGTCCAAGATCAATTTTTTTTTATATATAACCTATTAGATTCTACATCTAGCCAGCAGTAGATCCGAGCTTGAGTCAATCTAATCTGATTAGGTCCAAGACTAATTCAACCCATGCGTTACAATCAATTAGAACTCTTCTAATTAAATTACTGAATTAAACTCTTCAATTCATAATAACCTACAAGTTAAGATTGACGTCTAGCAACGTATCATGACTACCAAAAAGATGTAGAATTTGATGGAATATCAAAATATTCTTCCGTGACGAGTTATCATACAATTCAATCTTTTGATCACATAACATCCTAGACAGGCCATGAGCATGAAATCATATCAAGTCCAAATATCCATCCATATATATCTCGATCTGATGATGATGACTCGATTGATGAACTATTAGAAACTCTTTCGAATGTTCATCCTACTCTGGTCAGAGACTTCCTGAGTCCCATCTTATGAGATCATATACGATGTTCTCTCCTCTTATAAGGAATGATCGATTCTTTGTTGACCACTCACAACCTTTACACACACTTCACCATATCCAGAGCATCCCACACATGTCTCAGAGAGTCATGCTAGGGTATGAACTAAAGTATAGATCCACATATATAAAGTACCATGGTGATCTCAGGTCTAAGGATCACTTACACCACTCTCATTGGAGAACTGTCTTTTGACATGCTAGTAAGGCTCCATCAGATGTCCTCCCTATGAATCAGTTCAGTGATCTCATTCTCTAATGAGCACCCATATTCTCGTATTAGTATCTCCATACAAGTGATTGTGAGATCAATCACGCTCTTCATCGAGCATACATAGGATGTGCCAGTCTTATCAGTATAATCAATCTCTGACTCAATAATTTTATGACTAAAAATATTTAAGACTGGAGCTACCAAGATTTTAGGTCTCACTGGTATGATCTCATTATGGCCCTAAAATCATTATCCTAATTTATGGAGTTCGTCATATTCTTAATTAAATCATAGATGAAGTAAAAGATGCAGCATATAACAAAACACAATGCCTCATATTATTAAATAAATAACCATATGTCATGAATATGAGTACGAAAATAGAACAGAAAAATTATATCGCATCATCCATACAATTGGCTTGCAGGACTATTCTTTCAGGAGAATAGCACAGAAGCCAGAGGGGATGGTGTGGAGAGCGGCATAAAAGGTGGGGATGGGGGTGGGGGTGGGCGCATTCAGGGGAGGGCAACACAGGGTTGGGGGCGAGCACACGTGGGGGAGGGCATCGTGGGGTAGGGGAGGATAACACATGGTGGGGGGGCGATTTATGGCAGTGCGGAGAAGCTGCGAGGGAGATGGGGGTTGTTGGGGAGCAGCGCAGAAGGCGAGGGTGGGTATGCACAGGGGAGGGCAATGCGAAGAAACCCCAACTAACAAGGGTGGGGTTGTGGGGCAGCGCAGAAGCCAGGGATGGGCTTGGGGGAAGATGGGGAGTGCAAGGGAGCGACGTAGAAAGCGGAAGCAGGCATGCACGGCAGAGGGCGATGGGGGGCAGAGGAGCTGCAAGTGCCGACAGGCACAGGGGCGTCACTATAAAAAAAGAAAATTTTTGTGATAAATTTTTTTGCGACGAAAAAAATTTTTATCGTAAATAGTACGACAGAGGGCGATGGGGGGCAGAGGAGCTGCAAGTGCCGACAGGCACGGGGGCATCACTATAAAAAAAGAAAGTTTTTGTGATAAATTTTTTTACGACGAAAAAAATTTTCGTCGTAAATAATACTATTTACGACGTTTCAAAATTTTTGTCGCTAATAAAAAAATATTTATGATGATATTATATTTTTATCGTAAATAAATTATATTAGCAATAAAAAAAATTCATCATAAATATAATTTATTAACGATGATTATTTTAGTCATAAATAATAAAATATTATTTTAATTTTAAATTTTTAAATATTATCGATGAAAAACTTTTCATCGTAAATAATACAAATGTTTACGATGAAAAGTGATTTTTCATCGTAAATATTTGTTATTTACGACTAAAAATTTTCATCACTAATATTTGAAGAAAAATAAAAAATTTTAAAATTTTAAATATTAAAGATTATTTATGACATCATTTTTTATCATAAATAATTATCTTATTTGCGAGAAACATGACATTTATGTCACAAATAAAAATTACTAACGACAAAAATTTTATCGATAATATTTAAAAAAATTTAAAAATTTAAAAATTAAACATTATTTGTGACATAAAAATTATATCATAGATAATAAAATATTTACGATGAAAAATATATTTTTCATCATAAAATACCTATCATTTACGACGTGTATTTTTCATCACTAATATGTAAAAAAATAAAAAAAAATAAAAATTCAAAAACTCTACTATTAGTAATAAAATATTTTTATCATAAATAATTAACATATTTATGATGAATAAAGTTATTACATCGCTAATACCAAAATTTTTATGATAAAAATATTTCATCATTAATAATTAAAAAAAATAAAAAAACTAAAAAATTTTAAAAATATAGATTATTTGTGATGAAAATATTACGTCATAAATAATCCTATATTTATGATGAAATTTTTATTTTCTATCATAAAATTTTTAATTATTTACGATGAATATTTTTCATCGTTAATATGTAAAAAAATAAAAAAAATTTAATTTTTAAAAATTAGACTATTAGCGATAAAAATATTTTCATCATAAATAATTAGCTTATTTACAATGGAACGCAGATTTTTCGTCGCTAATAAATCTATTTTTACGATGAAACTTTTACGTTGCTAATATTTAAAAAATTTTAAAAATTTAAAAATAAAAGATTAGTTGCGATGAAAAGGTTACGTCATCAAATAATCCCATATTTATGATGGAATTTCAATTATCCATCATAAAATCATTGATGATTTACGATGAATATTTTTTATCACTAATATGTAAAAAATAAAAAATTTTAAAATTTCAAAAATTTGACTATTAGTGATGAAAAAATATATTTCCATCGCTAATACTTTCTTTTACAATGCAAATATTTTATTACTAATATTAAAAAAAATTAAAAATTTAAAAATAATAGATTAATTGTGATGAAAATATTATATCATAAATAATATGTATTTAGGATAAAAATAATAGATTAGATAAGCAAATTGAAACAAAGTCACCTGATATACGTCCTAGACAATGTAATCCAGTTTAAATAATTTTTCATTGAAAGACTTGGATCCCATTTCTAAATCCATTCTCATATAAATATCAAACAATACTGTTCATTTAATTCTAAACAAAATCAAACTTATATCTCTAAACTCTTTTTTTACGTTTATGTTGGTTGCCCATCTTATATTATAACTTCACAATCATGGTCTAAAATATAAGTAGATTCTGACATGATAAAATGATGTATAAATCATTGAGGTACCTATAGTGGGATCTTTAGAGACAAGAACCACGCATGAATACTTGAGGTACCTATCGTGAAACCTTTAAAGACCGATAAGGATTACAAAGTGTTTATTCTTTCAAAGCAATATATACATGTTTAGATCCGATTAAATCAAAACTGGACAACGAAAATCATATATCAATGATCCAAATCATTGGATGTAATCCACTATTTCAAAACTGCTTGTATACAAAAATATTATATGATTTGAAGATCCTTAACCTATGCATCAAATGATCAAAAAAATATATCTAATTTAATTTTATTTGGACTATTCAATTTTTGACTCGTAGATACATAAGTTAAGAATTAGATATCATATGATTTTTTTTGTGCAAGTAGCTTTGAGATATTAGATCACATTCAACGGCTTGAATCATTGATTTAGAACTTCTATTACAGAATTTTGATATGATCATATCTGAGTCCAAATACTGTCGATCTGATTCTAACTTGACTACATATATATATATATATATATATATATATATATATATATATATATATATATATATATATATATATATATATATATATATATATATATATATATATATATAAACTTTCTATGGAAGACCCACCAAATCAAGGAGTTAAGTTGCATCACATGGCTTATGTTTATTTTCTGATCATAACTTGTATATATATATTGTAACACCCCGGCCCAAATCAGCCCAAAAAGCCCAAAACATTACAAAAAAAAAAAAAAAAAATGATGAAGAAGACTCCCGCTGGGAGTCTTCTTCCACCCAAATCACCGGTGGAGAGGTTGAATCCGAGGCGGATTCGACCTCCCCTACATCCTATAAAACCCCCTCTCCTTCCCTCTAAGGTTGGTCACGACGAGCACCGGATTTTTCTTTTATTTTTCTCGAATTTTTCCGTTGAAGCCGCGGATGTCCTCATCGTGTTCATCTCAAATACTCGCCGGAGACCTCACCGGAGTCGGAGGTAAGCCCTTCTCCTCTTTCCTCTCTTCCTTCCCATCTTTTTCACGGCTTCGTGCACCCTCGCCGGCCGTCAGGATCGCCGGAAAATTCATGAATAAAATGACCCTGTTTTTTGCTCTGTTTCGGCCGAACTCTTCCCTCTCTTTTCCGGCCACCGGCGCCGCCGGTTGCGGCGTCCCATTCCCGAGACCGAACCCCCATCTCCCTCTCTTCCTTCCCTGAAAATTTCGACCACCGGCGATCGGCCAATGGCCGGAAATCACGAAGAAAGGGGACGGATCCCCTGTTTTCTGATTTTTTTTTTCTTTGTTTTTGCCGCCGTCCTCCTCTTCGCCGCCGGCCGAACCCCATCGTCGGCCGTTGTCGGATCTCCGGCCAAGCCACCGGAGCCCGAGCCACCGAGGAGGGGACCTCACGGTCCTCCCCTGTTTCAGCCAATGGTGGCCGCGGGAAGAAAAGAAGAAAGGAAGAAGAAGAAGAAAAGAAAAAGAAAAGAAAAAGGAAAAAGAAAAAGAAAAGAAAAAGGAAAAAGAAAAAAAAAGAAAAGAAAAAGGAAAAAAAAAAAAGAATAAAAAAATAAAATAAAATAAAATAAAATAAGAAGAAGAAGAAGAGAGAGAATTTTCCTCTCTCTCCTTTCTCTCTTCTTTCTCTCTCTTTTCTCTCCACTTTCTCTCTCTACTTTCTCTCTCTAAAATTTTCTCTCTCTTCATGGATTTTCTCTCTCTAGAAGTCTTATGGATCAGTGGAGGATCCAGATACTTAGGTAAATCCTAATTTTGGTTAATCCTAAGAGAGATCCTAGATTTGTGTTATCAGATCGATTATCGGTAATTTTCTCCATATATGTGATTTTTATATTGATCAGGGTTATGAAGAGATGATTGTCTGCATATGATATCGAGTGAAATATCTTGTTAGAGAAATTCATAAATCAAAGAAGAACATTGATTTCTGTGTTTGGATCAGTCACCGGTAAAGGTAAGAATCCCTGTACATGATCACTATTATATATGCTATTTTACTATTGGTCTTGCATCGTTGGTTTTGCATTATCGGATTTGAGATCGATGAATTTATTATATCTGAGATACTGTTATTTGATTTTGAGCATGAGTATGTTATGTCAATATATATGTATCAGAGATTGATGGCATGATTATATGGATATGACATATCTGAATTGATCATAATGCAAGACAGAATTGATTGATGAAATCAACACATAATGATTAAATGAAAAGAAAGAGATATATGGTATGGACTAGCCTTGTCATGTGGAACAGCCGGCCAGGAGCTTATGCCTGGGACAGCCCGCCAGGAGCTTATGCCTGGGACAGCCCCCACTGGCTTACAGGTGGATCAGCCGGCCAGGAGCTCATGCCTGGGACAGCCCGCCAGGAGCTTATGCCTGGGACAGCCTCTCACGGGCTTTGGTACGTGGGACAGCCGGCCAGGAGCTCATCCTGGGACAGTCTTGAAAGACTTTTTAAATGGATTCGATCCGGATGATGACTGAGGTATAGACTTGGATAGTCCAGAGCCAGAAGGAAACTGTTAAAAATCATGTGATTATGAAAGGAGAAATGAAAGATAAGATATGAAATAATTGTTGAACAAAAGTATTTTACCTGTTAACATATGATGATGCATCTATTTTGACAAGACAGAAAATTTATGAATGTTTGCATTATTTTGGACATTGAACATGAGATTTTATATTTTATTGCTTATCCTTATTTTCAGACTATATTACTATATCAGTGTGATATGGGAATTCTTACTGGGCTGTAAAGCTCACACCCCTTCATCTTTCTTTTCTTCTCAGAGTTACAAGATGTCCATGGTTGGCTATGGTATGGATTTGTGAGTGAGCGGATGCATAGATAGAGTACCGTTGATACTTGATCCGAGGATTGAAGGAATGTTAATTGTAATTATACAAAATTTTATGAATTATTGTTGAAATTAATTGTTATGGATGTTAAGGTTGTAATATTTATTTTTGGCCTTGCATATTCTTTAGGGCTTGCTCTAAGGAGTGTGCGGCCATCACGTATCCGACCCGGGTGTTGGGTTCGGGGCGTGACAGAATGGTATCAGAGCCAGGTTATGATCATTAGGGATTATGATATAAGTGATTAGAATATTATAGAGTGATATTAGAGCTTAGGTTATGATCATTGGAGATTACGATATAAATGATTAGGATGAGATAGAATAATATCAGAGCTTAGGTTTAAGATCACTAGAGATTATGAAGAGATATTAAAACTTTATGTAAAGATCAGTAGGATGTGACGGAGTGGCATTTGAGCTTAGAGCTTAGGTTACGTTTATTCGGAGACAATGATACAAGTGATTAGGATATGACAGAACAGTACTAGAACCCAAGTTTAAGGTCACTAGAAATTGTCATATAAATGATATCAAAACTTTGGGGTTATAATCACTAGAGTATGATTGATAATATCGGAGTTTAAGATTTTGATCATTAAAGGTATGATAGAATGATATTAGAGTTTAGGTTATGATCACTAGGAAATATGATTTAAGTGGTATTTGAGTTTAAGGTTATAATTATTCAGAATTGTAATTCTAGTGATATCTGAACTTAGGTTATGATCACGAGGAACATGATAGATATGAAAGAGAAGATTCAATATTTAGATTTCGAATCAATAGATATTAAGATGAAATTTAGGTATAAGTGGCATATTATATCTATAATAGAATTGATGAGTTATATTTTAGATTTCAATTAGTAAGGTTGACCTAAGTATGAAAAGAGTTGACCTTGGAATGAAGTGGGAGGTATTGATAAGTTATGTTGAGTATACTAGATGATTTTATGATTGAAGATCATGATACTTTTCTAATTTCGATGATAATTGTCTGATGCGTTATGAATTTTGGATTTATCAAAAGAAAGTTAATTAGGGTATGGTCTAAGAAGAAATTTCATCATATGAGAGAGAAATATTTTTTGAACATTGAATCTATAAGAGGATCATATATGAAACTCAATTTTAAATGAAAAATATACTTGAATTTTATTATGAGAATATGAGATACACATCTTGGTAAAATTTTTGGTTACTCAAAATATCATATTCTGAATATGATTCCTTGATCTTTCAAGTTGCACTGAATTTCAAGTCAAAAGTTTATTTTTCTAAGTAGATCAAAAGTATTTTGATATTGTTGTTAAAGTAAAGAAGAAAATTTATTTTATCAGAGTATGATATACAGGTTATGATGAAATCTTTAATAATTCATATTATTATCTTTGGATTAGATTTTTTTTTATTTTCTTGGTGATTGTTGAAGATGGTGAAGTGTATTAATTATTCAAGTCAAAGTTTAGATATTTTTTAAATTGAACTAAGACATTTTGCTAGTGTTAAATTTTGAATTACTTATACAAGGGACAAGATTTTGTATGGATTTATCGATTAATATTAAGGGTTGTGATGAAGAGAGTTCTATAAGAAATAATCAAGTTAATTCTATTTATAAAGATGTTGGCTTGAGTTCTTCTAATTTGTCAAGTTAGAATTAATTCTTTTAAAAAGAAAGATTGATTTAGAAATTATCTAAATGATTGTAAGGTAAATCTAAGATTAACTTCAATTAATTCTAGACATGTTGGATTCTTGAAAAGTGATGAAACTTATGCAATGATTTCAAACATAGGAAGTGGATCAAGATTTAATTTTTTTATATGCTATACCCAAGGGTAGTAAAAAAAAAAAAAAAAAAAAAAAAACTTAAAATTTTGCCCTAAGTCTTATATGAAATTTGAAGGTTAGATCTATCTTGGATTGATCTAACATATAAAGATATTTTTATCTTTGATATAATTATATAAATTGATAAATTAAGATCAAAGTGCGCAGCAAAAACATGGTGGGTTAAATTGATTAGAAATATTAATTCTTTGATTCTGAAGATATTATGGAATACATTAGTTGTTAATAAAGAATAATTTTAATCTGATCATAGTCGGATAATTTTTGTTAGTAGGTTGTTTCATTATAGATAATGCCAAAAAAAATTTTAGATATCTCAAGTTTATTAATAGCTTGATAGTTCTGATATTAGTTCAAACTTAGAATGTCCTGACATAGATCTCATATTTTTTTTAAATTTAATGTTGTTACTTGAACTGATATAGAAGATTGAGATTTTTCTTAAGATGAGAGTCTATATATAAAATTTGTTGGAAAATCAAGTGAAGAAAGAAATCGATGATGGTAAAGAGTGCTCGATGTTTGATCTTTATTTATCAGGGGTAGTATGAGATAATTATGAATTTCGAGTGAAATGTATTAGACAAATAATGGTGGTATATTAATACAAGTCCAAAATGTTACAGTTCTTCAAAAAGTTGAGAAATCAATAAGAAAGGATGAGTTTGAGATTTCAAATAATTTTTGTTATAACAAAATCATGAGAAATAAAAGACATTATTGTAAGCTTGAGAATGACATGAAGAATGTATACTTTAGAATATATCTCAAACAACATAACTTAATTTCGAGGACGAAATTATTTGAAGGGGGGAGAATGTAACACCCCGGCCCAAATCAGCCCAAAAAGCCCAAAACATTACAAAAAAAAAAAAAAAAAATGATGAAGAAGACTCCCGCTGGGAGTCTTCTTCCACCCAAATCACCGGTGGAGAGGTTGAATCCGAGGCGGATTCGACCTCCCCTACATCCTATAAAACCCCCCTCTCCTTCCCTCTAAGGTTGGTCACGACGAGCACCGGATTTTTCTTTTATTTTTCTCGAATTTTTTCGTTGAAGCCGCGGATGTCCTCATCGTGTTCATCTCAAATACTCGCCGGAGACCTCACCGGAGTTGGAGGTAAGCCCTTCTCCTCTTTCCTCTCTTCCTTCCCATCTTTTTCACGGCTTCGTGCACCCTCGCCGGCCGTCAGGATCGCCGGAAAATTCATGAATAAAATGACCCTGTTTTTTTGCTCTGTTTCGGCCGAACTCTTCCCTCTCTTTTCCGGCCACCGGCGCCGCCGGTTGCGGCGTCCCATTCCCGAGACCGAACCCCCATCTCCCTCTCTTCCTTCCCTGAAAATTTCGACCACCGGCGATCGGCCAATGGCCGGAAATCACGAAGAAAGGGGACGGATCCCCTGTTTTCTGATTTTTTTTTTCTTTGTTTTTGCCGCCGTCCTCCTCTTCGCCGCCGGCCGAACCCCATCGTCGGCCGTTGTCGGATCTCCGGCCAAGCCACCGGAGCCCGAGCCACCGAGGAGGGGACCTCACGGTCCTCCCCTGTTTCAGCCAATGGTGGCCGCGGGAAGAAAAGAAGAAAGGAAGAAGAAGAAGAAAAGAAAAAGAAAAGAAAAAGGAAAAAGAAAAAGAAAAGAAAAAGGAAAAAGAAAAAAAAGAAAAGAAAAAGGAAAAAAAAAAGAATAAAAAAATAAAATAAAATAAAATAAAATAAGAAGAAGAAGAAGAGAGAGAATTTTCCTCTCTCTCCTTTCTCTCTTCTTTCTCTCTCTTTTCTCTCCACTTTCTCTCTCTACTTTCTCTCTCTAAAATTTTCTCTCTCTTCATGGATTTTCTCTCTCTAGAAGTCTTATGGATCAGTGGAGGATCCAGATACTTAGGTAAATCCTAATTTTGGTTAATCCTAAGAGAGATCCTAGATTTGTGTTATCAGATCGATTATCGGTAATTTTCTCCATATATGTGATTTTTATATTGATCAGGGTTATGAAGAGATGATTGTCTGCATATGATATCGAGTGGAATATCTTGTTAGAGAAATTCATAAATCAAAGAAGAACATTGATTTCTGTGTTTGGATCAGTCACCGGTAAAGGTAAGAATCCCTGTACATGATCACTATTATATATGCTATTTTACTATTGGTCTTGCATCGTTGGTTTTGCATTATCGGATTTGAGATCGATGAATTTATTATATCTGAGATACTGTTATTTGATTTTGAGCATGAGTATGTTATGTCAATATATATGTATCAGAGATTGATGGCATGATTATATGGATATGACATATCTGAATTGATCATAATGCAAGACAGAATTGATTGATGAAATCAACACATAATGATTAAATGAAAAGAAAGAGATATATGGTATGGACTAGCCTTGTCATGTGGAACAGCCGGCCAGGAGCTTATGCCTGGGACAGCCCGCCAGGAGCTTATGCCTGGGACAGCCCCCACTGGCTTACAGGTGGATCAGCCGGCCAGGAGCTCATGCCTGGGACAGCCCGTCAGGAGCTTATGCCTGGGACAGCCTCTCACGGGCTTTGGTACGTGGGACAGCCGGCCAGGAGCTCATCCTGGGACAGTCTTGAAAGACTTTTTAAATGGATTCGATCCGGATGATGACTGAGGTATAGACTTGGATAGTCCAGAGCCAGAAGGAAACTGTTAAAAATCATGTGATTATGAAAGGAGAAATGAAAGATAAGATATGAAATAATTGTTGAACAAAAGTATTTTACCTGTTAACATATGATGATGCATCTATTTTGACAAGACAGAAAATTTATGAATGTTTGCATTATTTTGGACATTGAACATGAGATTTTATATTTTATTGCTTATCCTTATTTTCAGACTATATTACTATATCAGTGTGATATGGGAATTCTTACTGGGCTGTAAAGCTCACACCCCTTCATCTTTCTTTTCTTCTCAGAGTTACAAGATGTCCATGGTTGGCTATGGTATGGATTTGTGAGTGAGCGGATGCATAGATAGAGTACCGTTGATACTTGATCCGAGGATTGAAGGAATGTTAATTGTAATTATACAAAATTTTATGAATTATTGTTGAAATTAATTGTTATGGATGTTAAGGTTGTAATATTTATTTTTGGCCTTGCATATTCTTTAGGGCTTGCTCTAAGGAGTGTGCGGCCATCACGTATCCGACCCGGGTGTTGGGTTCGGGGCGTGACATATATATATATATATATATTTTTTTTTTTTTTTTTTTCTATGGAAGACCCACCAACCAAGGAGTTAAATTGCATCACATGACTTATGTTTATTTTTGTCGCAAATTTTTTGAAAAAATAAAGAATTTTTTTAGTAATTATTAGCAATGAAAATATTTTTCCATCGCTAATAACATAATTAACGATGCAAAGTTTTTCATCACAAATAATTTTTTTTTGGTGGAAAAACTTTTTTAGCGAAAAATATTTCTTTTTTTTGGCTGGAACTATTAGCGACGAAAATTTTTTCTGTCGTTAATAATGTTATTAGCGATAAAATTTTTTATTTCATCATAAATAATATTTTTTATACAATTATTAGCGATGAAAATAAATTATTAGCGAAGAGAATTTTCGTCGCTAATAGGTCACGTCCCGTCAAGTCCCATCTCGAAATCTATTTTCTTCCCCTCCCTCCTGGTTTTATGCGAAACTGGTCCCCCCTCCCCCTCTCTGCTCTCCCCACTCTCCCTGCCACGTTCGTCGTCCGACCGCCGCCGCATCTGTCGCCGTCACCATCTGCCGGTAAGGTAAGGTTTTTTTTTTTGGTGTTTTTTCGGGCCATCGGTGGGCCGTCAGGGATGGGGGAGATGCTGGCAGGGATGGGACCAGGCCAGGCCGGTGGGGATGTGGTCTGGGCCGACGGGGATGTGGTCGGGGCCAGCCGGGCCGGCGGTGCTTACATCCGCCATCGGTAAATTTTTTTTTTTGGTATTTTTTTTGGCCTCCATGGGGCCGGTGGGGATGGGGCCAGGTCGGGTCGAGCCGGCAGCGCCTGTGTCCACCATCGTTAAGTTTTTTTTCTTTTTTTTTGATGTTTTCTCAAGCCATCGGGGGGTCGGCGGGGATGCAATCCGGGCCTGCGGGGATAGGGTCGGGCCGGGGCCAGCGAGGATGGGGCCAGGCCGGTGGGGATGGGGTCGGACCGGGGCCAGCGAGGATGGGGTCGGGTAGGGCCGGACTGGCGGTGCCTGCGTCCGCCATCGATAAATTTTTTTTTGGTATTTTCTCGAGCCATCGGGGGGCCGACGGGGATGGGACCGGGGCGGGGACGATCGAAGGAGATGGGATCAAAAAAATTATTTGATTAATTATATTTATTACATATTATTTTTTAATATTACTACTGAAATTATTTAATTATTTGATTAATTATTTTTTTCACTAACACAATGCACATTGCTGTTACTTATACAATTTAATTGTTTTATATGCTATTTTGTATGCTGTTGAAATTATAATTAAATATAAAAAATATTTTTATTTTAAAAAAAAATTATTAAAATTTTTGATGAAAAAATTTTAATACGAAGTTATTCTTTTTTGATAAATTAAAAATTTATCTTCGAATGTATATTCAAAAATGATAGTTAAATTGTATTGAGCCGTAGATTTTCGTTCAAGAATCGATCTTCATCGAGATTGCTACAACAAGATATGAAGGAGAAGAAGAGATTGATTATTATAGTATACTAGTAGATATCATAGAACTGAAGTATGGATCCAGTAATTTGTATTCTTGTTTCAGTGTGAATGGTGGGATATTAGTAATAAAAATATCGGTATTCATATCGATTCACACTTTATCAGTGTAAATTTTGTACGTATATGGTATCAAAATAAGCCGTATATATTAGCAACTCAAGCAAAATAAATAATATATTTGAAGAATCTAAAGTATCGAGGTAATTAGTATATTGTACAAAAAATAATACCTAGAGGCATATATGACATACCAACCCGATTAGAGATGGATGAAAATTCAGATTTACATGAAGAGGAAGCTTTTCAGCAAGAAAAATAAACATTAGCCGAGCTTTTGGTTGATGAAAAACTTGTAACGACATTTTTGAATAGGGCTGATCTGCCGTTTAATGAAGTTAAAGTTGATTTTGTATTTAATCTTGATGAGTCAGAGGACGACGATCAGTTCATAAATGACGATGAAATAGAAGATGACACATATATCGATTATTGTGATTCAGAGGAGGATCTACACATCGAGAAAGATACGAATATTGATGAGTAGATCTATATTCTTCATTTAATCTTCTCTTGCAATAATGGTATGCGATATAATTGTATTCATTAGAATGTTATTTATTTTTCATTATTATTATTTAATATTATATTTATTTATATATCAATTATTGCAGATATGGCATCAAGAGACAGACAACGACGTTCGCATTCACAGTATAGCCCGGAGGTTGAGACGCCTTCACCGATCTCTATTATCACACCGGCTCCATTGTTAGAAGGTCCTGCACCGACAGGTCCTAGTGAGGTGGGTCCCAGTGAGGTGGACCCTAGTGGGATAGACCCGAGTGGTATTATTATACTTTTTATATAATAAAATTTGATTCTTTTATCTGGATAGCTATCATACTAATGATTTATTTATTATTATTTCATGCCAGTCTTCATCTGTAGTGAGGCGAGGGTGAGGTCCATCGAAGAACCTCGCTCTAGAGCGTTGGAGACATGAGCACTCGGGATAGCATCTCCGGATCGAGATACCAGCCAGCTACACCAGGTCCATTAGGAAATGGTGTGAGCTGTGGCAGACTGAGCTGGGCATCATATACCGTAGCTATACCTCCCTGACGCTCTTCAATTGGCGTCACATTCTATCGGCTTAGAGAAAAATTTTATATACCCACTTACAGATAAAATAAATTATATTATGAATATTTAATTTACATAGTATTCTTTTAATATTTGTTATTGGCAGAGTGTATTCGACATCATTGATTTTGAGGAGGATCGTATGAGGCGAGCTGTTGACACTCATTTATCGTTGCATTTCAGGGATTATTGCCATCACATGCATCAGCATTGGTACCATATGGTGCAGAATTATGGGGAGAGGGCAGTGCGACAGCAGCCCTATGACAGCATCACTATGGATGACTAGATTGTCATATGCCGGCATTACGAAGATCCGGCATATCAGGTTACACATCCAAATTTTTTTTTTTTTAGAGTTTAATGATTGAATCATTTATTCTTAAATTAAATTTGTTATCTACTAATTTGACTGGTAACTGTACAAAGAAGATGTGCCCAGAACGTCGTGAATCGGATGAGACAGATCGTACCGTATTGTGGGGGTTTGAGATCGTTCGCTCGTCACATGGAGCACATGCTAGATAATTTTAAATTTTTAATTAGTATATAATTCTATAGTTATTTAAAAAAATTTAATTAATTTTTAAATTATAGAGAGATACTGAGGGTGGCGAGCTTCCTGGTAAGATCGATATCTACCAGCAGACCCACCAACGACGGTCAGAAAAGTGGACGATGGGGAGTCAGGAGCTCTTTATAAGTTTTTTCAATTATTTTTTTATTCACAATCTGATTTTTATTATAAAATTTAAATAGCTATAACTTTAATTTTCATGACCGTATGACAGACATAAGATCTCAACCTACCCGTAAGAGCTCGACCGCATCTACAAATGATGAGATCTGTGATCAGATGCTTGGTATGAGATCCTGTTATGTTAGTAGTCTAAGGTATGGGATCACTGCTCCCTCGTCATCATGCTCATCTAGAGCTGACATCCATTCTACGTGCGAGGCTTGACTGACGAAGGTACAGAGGCAAGCCATCGTGGATCGATAGCAGGCTGAGCAGCGAGCTCAAAAATTGGCTGCACATGTCGATAAATATCAGCAGCTCAAGATCCAGATGATAGAATGGATGGTACAGATTGAGCAGACAATACAACTAATGAGGCAGCAGTAGGCCGGTCCGAGCTCTTTCGAGCGCTCTCCTTTTCCAGCTCGTTCTCCAAATGCCGACACTTGACGGCTTCTTCATGTACTTTTTAAATTTTATTTAAAATTTTTTTATAATTTTAATTTAATATAATAAAATAATAAAATTTATTTATCTATTTATTATGTAAATTTTTTATTTTAATTTTTTTTAATTTATAAAAAATATTATAGATATAAATTAAAAAAATAATATTCATAAATTATTTTTTAAAAAAATATTATTAAATTATTAGCGATAGAATTATTTTTGATGAAATATTGGTCATCAAAAATATTTTAGTACAATAATTTAATTTTTTTAATAAATATAAAATTATTAAAATTTTACATATAATTAATAACGATGAACAATTATTCATCGTAAATAATTATTAGCGATAAAAATTTTTATCAAAAATTATCTTATTTACGATATAAGATTTTTGTCACTAATATTATTTAGTTTTATTTTTTTTTAAAAATTATTAAATTAATAGCGATGAAAAATTTTTGTTGCAAAAAATATTTTTTACGATGAAAATTTTTCATCGCCAAAAGTTTTTAAAAATTTTATTTCAAAAAATATTTTAATTAAATTAATAGTGATAAAAAAAAATTTATCGCTATTAATATTTTTTTTTAGCGACGTTATAATTCGTCGCAAATATTTTTTTATGATTAAAATTTTTCGATGAAAATATTTTAACGATAAAAATTATTCGTCGCAAATACCGTTTATTAGCGATGAAATATTTTTTCGTCGTAAAATATTATCAACGACGAGATTATTTGCGATGAATAATTAGCGACGAATATTTCATCGCTAATAATTATTAGCGACGAAAATTTTTCGTCGCTAATAACCTGTTTTGTTGTAGTGGGTGTTGTGGGAGACCATGAGTGGATGACCTATTGGTGCACAGGGGGAGTGGGGGACCGCGGGCGAAGGGAGACAAAGGACCTACAAGCGGAGGGAGGAAAAGGTGTCACAAGTGGAGCCAAGGGGTGAGGTGGGCATGGAGAAGCCACGGGTGCTATCACCAAGGGGGATGGGCAATGGCAAGGAGGCGGGCGAAGGAGGAGGAGGATGGGGGTGGCGTGCGACAGTGGGGAGACGGGCGACTGGATGCGGGCGGCGGCTAGGAGAAACAACGAAGAAGGAGAAGAAAAAAATTAAAAAATAGTTAAATATTATTTTTAAAAAATAAAATATAAAAAAATGATGATAGTGTAATATCTTAAATATTTTTTATGATAAAATAATATTAATAAAATATTATAGTAAAATTTTTATACTCATCATGATTGATAGAATCATAATCATTCGTCAGATTATCTTTCATCTTGAAGAAATCTCTTTTTCGTTAAAAGAAAAATCTAGGACTCAAGTTCAAATTTGAAATTTGAATGGAGCGAACCGAATGAGTGCTTGAAGTCTTCCTCTTCCTCCCTTCTGCCTCCTCTTGGTATGAAAGTGAAAATCGAAAAAAGCAACTCCCCTTATCAATCTCACTCCACGCTCGACTATCTCTCAGTCTCATCTTTGCCCCTTTAGGTCTCCCATTCCTCTCTCTCTTTACGATGGTGATAGCTAATTGGTAATTATTATAAAATCTGTAGATATATGTTAATTATTAATTTAATTATAATAAATTTTAGTAAATATATTTACAAAAAAAATTTAAAAAATCTATTATTAATAATAGCTAAATCCATCGCTAACTATTAGTGGCGGCTATAGCTTATTAGCAACGAACAATCGCTAATATATTTTTTAATTTTTTAATTTAAATTAAAAAAATTTTAAAATAATAATAAGTGACGAATTTATCGTCGCTAATTATTATCGCTAATACTTTATTGGCAATGATTTTTTCTGCCGTCGCTAATAATGGTCTTTAGTATCAATTTTTTTTTAATGATTTATTGGAAACAGTGTTCCATCGTCAATAGTATTAGTGACGGTATTTCGGTCATTAACAATAAAATCTATCCTATTCGGATTGGATCGAATATCCACTAGGTCAGAAAAGATCATCACCTATAGCAACGATGGAAGCATAGTTAAAGATAAAGTATTAAGAAAATTAGGGACGATCAAAGAATCTCCTTCAGACCAAAAGGTAGCGTAGTTGGAGGCTCGTTTTATACTTTCACAAGCTGCACCACCTTCTAAGCTGCAGTTGATCATGGCTAATTTCAGCCAAAATGTTTTAGCAGTAGTCTTTCAGGAAACGTAGAATGGAAAATGCTTAATGCTATTAGGTCCAAATTCACAAATCGGTGAAAAGAGCTTGTTCCACCACTAAAGGTAGCAATCTCCAAAACCACCCTAACTACCTCTATCAATGAAACCAGCCTGTGATTTACCAAAAAAATATATATTTTTTTTTCTTTAAAAAAAATTGAGCCCTATAGATTTTGGATGGAAAATATGGATTTCTTTTTTTGGTAAGAAAATTGGAAATTTTTGAGGCTGCATCATATTTATCCTTTTTTGCCTTGATGGTCCCACTTGTATTGAATCAACTAAGCAAGTCATAAAAAGGGAAACTTTACTTAATATCCTGTGCCACGTTCTCTCGAATTTTTTCCCCTCATTCCACAAAATAAGAACTTTGTAGCATCGCTCAGGAAACAAGTTTTCATTTAAAAATTTGTAATTTTTAAATATCAGCGCGTAATTTAACATTCCCTGCCGATGCATGTCTCCCACAAGCATGACTCCCAAACAAAAAGTTGAATCGATAAGACAAGCCGCAATAATTGACCAGCATGATGCATGCACGTAGCAGCAGTACATGAACACTCCATTTTAAGTTCTTCTTAATACCAGCACAGTGCATGATGTCTGGGCATTACATATATATACTTATGATTCTTGAAAGAATATATGTGACAACAGTTTCTATTTATAATATTATATTCATCTATGAAGTTTTTTTTGAATATATTACGATCAATCTCCTGAAGTGTCTGACGTCGCTAAAAATTTACCTGCAAAAAAAAAGTCTACCGGTCGAAATTATATCTGATTAAAATCTTTCAATGCTTAAATCAGTAAAGAATGGACAAACAGTAAGTTGAATATAGAAAGTGACAGAGTATTTATCCAGAAGTATCTTACTTCCTGTCTATTTCCTCATCTTTTCTTTATAGATGACTTGGGTGTAACCATCAAGCACGTAGTCCCATTTTTTATGGCACTAAAGGATAGTTAGCTCGATTATCGGACCATAATTATAGAGTTAGTGGGCTTAGGATAGTTAGCCCGATTATCGAATCATAATTATAGAGTTAGTGGATAATTTATATCCACTAACAATTATGGTACGTAGTTACTACCTACGATTATAGTATCGTGATTATATATTTGGCAATCGATCGTTTGACAATCGGCAGTCAGTTGTTTGACAGTCGGTCTATATGATGTTGGTTTGATCATGAAGATGGTCAGTCAGCTATGATATAAAAATGGTCAGTCGGCTATGAAGATGGTCAGTCGGCTATGCCATGAAGATGATCAGTTGGCCATGACATGAAGATGATCAGTTGGCAATGATATGAAAATGATCAGTCGGCTATGCTATGAAAATGGTTAGTCGATCATGAAGATGTTGCTTCAGCTATGATGACTTAAGTTCAGCCATGATGATTCTGCTTTGGTCAGATATCTCTGGTTCGGCCATAATGACTCTGCTTCAGCCAGCTAACTCTCATGAGAGCTGAATTCTGAAAGTTTTTTTTCTTTCAGAGCCTCTCCTCTTGGGATCTCTTCGCTTTTTTTATATAAATATAGAATAAAGAACCAATATCAAATATGGAAGCCGACGTAAAATCTAAGGAAGCAAATCTAATCGTCCCAATAGACCACAAAGGTCTAGTTTTAATTACATAACTTTTTATGTAACCACCAACTTCTTGCAAATTGATCCTAAGTAGTTCTATTAAGATCCAAAGTGAACTTTGGAAAGGCTTCCAAACCCACAAATTATGCTAATTCCAATTTTAATTTGGTAGCTACTTATTTTGTGGCTTTAATTTGAGTGTGGATCCTACTTTGAAAATGGAAACGCCAACGTCAATAATGGACGGGATTTCAGTACTGAATGAATCATATTTGTGCATCTATAATGCAAATTACCTTAGTCGGAACATAATTAATTGAAATGCCAGTTATGGTATGGAGACCTTAGGAGCGCATGCCAATTGAGAGACAGGTAGCTTCAAGCTTTGAGACCCAAGATGAAAGCTGGCCTAAAGGCTTTCTTATCATGCATTAGTAGATGTTTTATAGAAACAAGCAAACCAACCATTACAGAGACATTTCTGCGAGAGGATTACATTTTCAAATTAAAACATGACCAAAGCACTAATATGTGAGTGTACATAGGATTTTAACTTTACGAGCCAAGGATTTAGCCAAATATTTTTATTTTTGTAAGAGTGAGTGAGAGAGAGACCTACACTATAATTTTCTAGATCTAGAATTTTGAGATATACCATCCAAGAATTAAATCTCGGAACTCTTCACTGCTAAGTATAAAGACGTGCTATGGTCTTAGCAAGCCACATTTCCTAAACAAAATAGCTTGTTACTATCAAGCAAATTTTCAACTAGTAACCGGTTCTATAAGGTCTCCCAAATATACCATCCCACATTTTAGTTATTAGTTTGAAGAGTAGACCGATTTGGATGACTACTAATTAACAAACCAAGTATCAGTACGCTATGTACTCTATAATCAATATTAGCTAAGGTGAAATGTATTAAAATTTATTGTTGTATTGTTGGATTTATGATAGTCGATAAAAATATGTTGTTTCCAATTCAGTTCCTTTGGCCCTGAAAGCCAAGATCTAGTATTGAAATATTTCCTCTATAGAAAAGCAATCATGTTGACATATTGATTTTATTTTCAATAGAAATTGATCTTTTATAAGAATTTGATTGAAAATTATCAATCATATATTTATGTTGTTGGTTCATATCTCCAGATTATCAATTTATATCAACCAAGATTATAAAGACGGGAAGTTTCCGTGTGTCGTAGGAAAGAACTTGATGCCAACACAAGTCATGATCTCTGGGATGCCAGCTAAAATATAAGCCCCAAGTCTTATTTGGCATCGTTATCATTCTTTTTCCAACAAATTAGTGAAATATAACTTGAAGATTTATGTTGGAGATAGCATCTGCCCAGAACTTTTGTTATCCCAATACTCAAACATAGATGGAACTCCTACCCAAATATAACCCACAAGATCCATTTGTGAGCAGAGGGATATGACCATGGAGAAAATATATAGATCCTACGTTTTACTCTTTTCTCAAAAGCAATAAATCTTCGCAACCAAGAGCTCTAAATATTTTACTCACATTTTTTTGATACTAATTTGACGAGCAATTTCAAAAAAAATGGTGTTATACTTTTTTTTTTTAAGGGTGTGGGGGTCTCGAATATTATTCTCTTTGAAGACAACAAGAAATATTAGCGGATACTTGATAGCAAAACTCGAGATGCCGATTATTATCATGGTGCTTAGCATTTAATCATGAAGCTAATTCACTGGTTGATTTCCCTTATCAAAGATGCGATGAGCTTGAAATGAAGATGTGGTCCCTGATATACAAAATATCATGTAGTAGAGGAGAAGCACGAGGAACAATGATTAAAGGGCTATTAGTCCATGCTGTGATAGTAGCAGAGTTCCCTTTTAGAATTCTAAGATGATATCTATTGCGGTCAATCTCCTCATCGCTTGTTTATCGAAAACGAGCACCTGCAAGAGAAGTCCACACTGACCGGAGATGCCTCCGGCGGGGATCCTCCGACGGTCAAGTCAGAGAGGAGACTAGACAACAGTAGAAAAAAATCAAGGGAACTCGGCGAGAGAGAGAATGAGAACTAGAAAAAGTGAGTCCAGGGGCTTCGAAAGAACCTCCTCGCAGTACTGTTGCCTTCCTCATTTTATAGTACAGTGCGGCGTGGCGCCGTCATTAATGGCGCAGACAACTGGAGGAGTTGTCAAATCATCGGAGGCTGTCAGAGTCGCCGCAGACTGTCAAATCGTCGTGGGCTGTCAAATCACTGGGATTAATCTATATCCTTGGCAGGACAATGCCCCAGGGCGGCTATGCCGCACGCCCTTGTCAGGACGGCGGCCCTCAACAGTCGTACGGCGTTTGGGGGGGCCGACAGACCATACGTCGGCATTTGGTTGTGGAATGTTGGGTGAAGACCCAGGGACCCCCCGACGGTCAGTCTGGCACATTGCGGGAATCGGATATTGGGCTCCGCCATTCGGTCAGTCGGGAATGGAAAGGATCTGTCTAACCGACATACCTTCCGTCGGACGGTGTCGGCAGTCGTCGGTCGGTGCGGTCGGTAGAGTCGGACGCCGATCAGATAGGCCCGAAGGTGAGTCGGCGTGAGAGAGACCGATCGATATATCCCAACAATATCTATAGGATGAAATGGAGACTCTATTTTGACGAAGCTCTCCATTCATCACATGTGTTTATATTTCTCAACCACATATCCAAATACATCAGCTGTGCCATCCTTTCCCTAGAGTATACATTAGCAGCAACACTCGTGCAAAGCATAAGCAACCTATTGATCCGACCGCAGAGATTGCCCCCCAAGAAAAAATATCAACCGTATAAATCATTAGTAAACCAGAGTGAAGAAAGAGGAGCAAAATATTTAAGATCATAAGAGAGAGGATGGGGGAGGGAGGGGATAAATAAAGAAGGCCATTAAAGACCTCAGCAATCAACTTCTGCTCGAATATTCTGCCCCATTTATTCCTTAAAATCATTTGTATCAAACACATCATTCGAATGGATCTATTGATCGTAAGCCCTTTGATCTTGATTGTGGTGCTGGGCATTCTTCAGTTTGGGGCTTGAAGTGGGTTCTTTCAAAGGATTAGGGTTTTGTAATCGATCTCGGTGCTTATATATATATAAGGTGACAATAAAATCTTCATTCCTGGACCATAATAGTTTCATTTAGATAGGTCGAATAGAATGCTTTTTCAAATTAATTTTAGATTTTTAATATTTTATTGGTTTTATTTTGACTCTTCCGGTCATTGTTTAATGGTTTAGGTGGGGAGTTATTTTGTAGGACAACACTATCATATTCTTCAACCACAATCTGAATTAGTTCATCAATTTTATACAAATGTAGGCATTATGATGTGATCCGATGGGACCACGACTAAGTCTACAACTAGGATGTTGGTAACTTTTTTTTTTTTTTTTGATAATGGGTAGCTTTTTTTGTAACATATTTTCCTAAAAAAATTTTCTTAACAAAGATTTTTCTTGTATTATATATTGATTTTCAGATGTCTGTGTCATTCTATACTGCTTTGTTATTCCCATAGTTAGACTTTCTACTCTAATTTAAAATACCTAGTTCCAATTATGTTATATTTTCTTATTTAGTGTTTCTAATAGTTTTATATCATGTAAATTGAATAGCTTTCCATGTCATGCTATCTTTTGATTTATAGGTTTTTTTGACATCAGACATAGATCGGCTTAAACAATTAGCTTCTGAGGCACGTAGTTTATTTGAAAAAAAAATATTTTATTAAAAATAATCTATATTTAATGAAATTAGAAGATATATTTTAATAATCATGTCTGCATGAGATACCAAAAACAAAAGAAAATAATATGCACCATGCACCGTGTAGGTTTATATATATATATATATATATATATATATATATATATATATATATATTAAAATAGAGTTTTCTATATTGACAAAGCCTCCATTTGATACATGTATCATCATTTAGGCTTATGTATTCGATTGCTCCAAGCCGCCCATCCACGTAAAATACAGAGAAAAAATCAAGGGGGAAACATCGAAAAAATCAATGAAAACAAAGGAAAGATGTTTCATTCTCTTTTTTAGAGATCTATGGCGAAGGAGAGTATGCAGATCGAAGGGGTTTCTTATGTTTCTGTTGGGGTTTCTCAAGCATACGAGTTTTTGTGTGAGTTGTGGTGGTGTGAATGATAGAAGACCGAAAAATTTAAGGATAGGAGTACGAGGGGGGGTCTCACAACAACCGTTGAAGACGGCTAGGAGGCAGAAGGTAGCGGAGAAGCCATCAGTGAGGGGGAGAGAGAGGAGGAGATGGAGGAGAGCAAAGAAGGAGAGGGGTCAAGAGGTTGAGGATGGGAGCACTGAGGGGGGTCTCGCAATGGCCAACGAAGGCGGCAAAGAGGAGGAAGGTGAGGGGAAGGCGGCCAGCAGGGGAGAGGGAGGAGGCGGAGACCGAGGAGGGCGAGGCAGGAGAAGGGCCACAAGGGGGGGAGAAGAGGGCGAGGGGGTCAGAAATGATATAATTGAAGATTTTTTAGAAATAATATATATTCTAACTTATTAAAAAAAGAACTCCGTACAATGCGTGGGTTATAAGTTAGTTTATGTGTGTATATATATGTATATTTATTTATTTATTTATGTATTTTGATTTAGATATTTTTATGCATTGTGCAGGCTATATGATCCAGTCCGAGGCAAAGTATAATTGGGCTATTACATGAGCATGCTAAGCCAAACCTCGGGGAGCCCAACTTGTCCTACAGGATCTATCCAATCCAATAGGTCCAATCAGCTCACATATTTGGATTCCAGATCTTCCCCATTTCATCGTATCTCGAAAATCAAACTCTATGGGATTATTTTCCATATGTGAATTTTTTACAATTTTGCATAAACTATACATCCACTCTTTCGTTCGTCTTGTAGAAGGTATTTGTTTTAGTAGATCTTTGAGAATATTTATATTCCTTTTATATATCATCTGGAACATTCATGAGCTAAGATGCATGCACGTTCGCCAATCTATCAATGTCGGTCTGCCAATAAATTCCATCCTCATCCTCCGACTGTGTGCACTAATGATCTGAAATCCTTTTTTGGGTGGGATAGATGGGATCGGACTCTGAGCCTCAAGATTGGAGAATATGTGTTTTTAAGGGCACAACATAGAAAATATCTTGAGGCTTAAGTCCAATCCCATCCTTCCCACTCAAAAAGAAAATAGAAGAATATTGAAGAAGACCATAACTCCTTGAGTGCCACAAGGTAAAATATAAGTATGTTAGTATTTTAGACGCAAGTTTTTTAAGATTTTATATACCCTCGTTATTTATGCGTTTAATAAATGTAAGATTTTATTTTGAATCATCTTCAAATCAGACACAATGCTGAGTATATAAGCTTTGTGTATGTAGTTATTAAGTTGCTTATGATATTTTATGTTATCGCTCTCTCTTCATTTGGTATTTTTTGAGATGAAGAATCCAATTGCTTAGATCACATGTGATGATAATATGATAATATGGTAAAAATGATATTTATGTCGTTAATTAGGTGATAACATCATTTGTATATTCTTGTCCTTTGATTTCTAAATATCTCATAGAATAGTGAGTTTTATTGGGGGAAATTACAACAAAAAAATGATGAGCTTTGTTCTGTCTTTAACTGGTTTCTAAATACCCTGTAGAATAGTGAGTTCTTATTAGAGGAAATCACATCTCCAAAAGAATAATTAGTTTTTACCTTTAAAAGATTACATCTCCAAAGAGATTTATACCCAGAGAAACTAGTTTGTTTACATGACATAATGTTTATTACTGTGCCAGTAGCAGCTTAGATACACTTGGCTAATGTATGGCACATCAAATTGATTTCATAAACACAAAAATAGATATGGAAAAGAATTTCTTAAATTGTTATCATTTTAATAGTGGTGCATGCTTAAGTATTTGTTTTCCCTTTTTCTCTTTTCTTTTCTTTTTTTAATATGATCATTTGTCACTATACTAGCAAACTCATTTCTTTGTTTTTAAACAAAGAGGAGGTACTAAGTTATTCACCTATTTCATTAAGCAAATGAAGAAAATACAGCCACGAAAGGTAAGAAACAAAGAAGAAAAACCTATAGAGAATTACAAAAAAGACACTCAAATGAGAACGAAAGGAGAAGAAATATTTGGAAATAATTAAAATATTCAGTACAACTTTTGAATAAATAAGCAATGAACTGCAAAATATCAGCTAGCAAATGCATTTAAGTCATGGCTGTAGAGTATGTGTTCACATGCTTTCTAATTCAATCTGTTGAGGTCTACTGTCCAATCGTATCGAACCCATCTCCTTCACCCAACGTGAGGTATTGTCCGCTCTGGAGCGAGACCCGGGCCTTTGACCCGGTCAACACCCCGCCCCTCACGGTTTTGCCCCGCAAAAGACGCCTCACGTGGGAGAGAGGGGTTGGTAGTACTTAAGCAGTAGAGTCCCTTGATTGTATCTGGTATGGAACTTTTGGGCTCAATACCTCCGATGCCCATCCTACAACATAATCCAATTAATCATAGTAAACGAATCTCCCCCTAGACAAATGCTTGTGAAATGCCGATGGTGAGCCTCCGTTAACGAACCTTCTTCCCAAGCTGCTCTAAGTTCTGCCTCCGATACTGAGTTAGTTCGAAATCTCCTTGATGCAACATGCAACATGATTTCCATATTATCTCTGTCGATATAACCTATGCCCGCCTCACTTCTCTGAGAAGCATCAAAATTCACCTCGACCATCCCCAGGAAGGATCGAGGTATCCAAGAAACATACTGTGGGAGATGTTGATGACCTCACTGAGCTATCGATATCCCAAAAGCTGCATGTTGGCTGATCCAGTACTGATGTCCGAGACTCTTCATAAAATTCGGAAGCAGGGTGCTAGGCATTATGCGAGATAAAAACTGGATTACTTTGTTTCCCTCGAGCGTTCCAAATAGCCCATCCAGTATAGCCAATAAGAATTCTTTCATATATATATTTGGATAAGATGATCTGAGACTCTATAAAATGTATCTCGTAATGAGGCGAAACCAGGCAACGTAGGATTAGATTTCCTCACTTTATTCCAACTTTGATCTGCTATAGAACACGAAAGTGACAATGTTCAATATCTTCTTTGGATGCAACGCAGAAGTCACAGTTCGTGTTTATGTGCTGAAATGTTCCTTTGGAAAGTTGAAACCACTACTTCTTTACACGGTAACTTGGCCCAGATCACCTTCCAAAAGAAAAAGCTTTACCCTAGGTGCTACAGTCATTTTCCAGAGGCACCCAAAATTTCTGTTGGCACTAGTTTCATGTTTCATCCTTGATATAGCGTAAATATCTCTGGCCTTGGGATGACTGGATCTATTCAGAGACCAAACCAAGCTATCCTGACAATAGTATCTCGGCAATGGAATGAACACCTCTCCATTCAAATGGATCTTGCATTCGAATTGGGAATTTGTTTCTTAATTTATACTATAAATACGCGAGAGTAGAGATAATATGTGGGCACATGCATAACAATCCAAATGAGGTCGGTTCTGACTAGATGACCAAAGGTCTGGAACTCATAATTTAAGTTGTTGAATGGGATCTATTATCTTCAAATTGTCTGCTGTCAAAAAATTATGTGATTTAGAAATTCTTGACCGACGCATCTAGCCCTAAAAAAATATGCATTCTTTGTACTATTTAAATCATCTATTTTTGACTATTGATAAGTGGATGATACATAGGCTAGGAATCCGAAAATTACGTTATTTCTTGCCGTAAGTAGTTTAGAGATAATCGATCACATTCAAAGACAATGATTATTGGTGTCTTATATCAATGATCTAGACCACTAGATGTAATTTATTATCTCTAAACTACTTATATGTTAAAAATCATATTATTTGAAGATCTCTAATTTATACATTAATGATCAAAAATTTGATAATTTAAATAACATAAAATACTTTTTTTACTGCATTATGTATAAACTAAGAATCTCCAAATGCATGATATTTTGTATATAAGTGATTTAGAGATAGTAAATTACATCTAATATCTCGAATTATCGATGTGAATCTTCATCATCCACGTCAAATGACACACATATATATATATATATGTGTGTGGGGACGGACGATTCTCCTCTCAACTCCAAGTTGGTAACGGAGCATTCAAGTCGAAGATCCAAACCTTGGATCATCATCTATGCTATTAAAAAATATTCAAAAATTAAAAATCACATATTTTATTGAATGGTTTTCATTATGTTAGTGTAGTAAAATACATGAAAAATCATTTAAATTTAAAATCTATCTTATTAATTATAATCCAAACATGTCAAAATATGTGTAAATTAAAATTCAATAGATTTTAATGCTTGAACTATAGCAAAATATGGTAATTATTTTAAATATTCAATTTTCTATCTATATGGTACATAAGTTATAGACTAGCAAAACATATGATCATTGGTTTCTAGGCTCTTTTAGCAATAGAAATCCTAATCAACAATGTAATTCATCAATTTAAATGTGCTATTATTATTTTGAAAGTCAAAAGAAGTAGATACCTCTTCTCTCAAAAGAAGCAAAGTCTCTTTCTCTCTGTATATACATTAAGTTAAGCATGCATAGTGAGGATGTCTAGGTATATCTGGTGACGTACACTCATATGCTTATACAAGTTTACATATGTGAGAGTTGATAGTAAAACTGTATTGCCAGGATCAATCGTGATATTTGTATGACCATAAAATAACAATTAATTTAGAGTATATCTGTGGATGCCTAATCCTCCAACAAAAATAGCCAAGCCCTTCTATTCTCTCCAACCACAAACTTTATGAGAGTATCTTGTGCATTTTGTAACCATGAGAAGAGCGAAACTAGAACCCAATACCTCTTTACAAATACTACCCACTTAGGGTTGTCCTATTGAAGATAAAAAATTTATCTAAAAATTTATATTTTTTAGATAAATATTTTTTAGACAATATTTGGATAAAAAATAATTTATTTATATTTTTTTATGTATTGAAAAATAGTTTGAAAATCTGTTATCCATGTTCTTTTGCATTACTAGTTTTCTAAATAAGTTGCTAAGATCTATTCATATTTCTTATAATATCTTTTATTAGATCAATATTATTATATATAATAGTATAATATGATATATTATATTATATTATATTAATATATATTATTATATTATTAAGTTATTATTATAGTATTATAATATAATATTCTATATTATAATATACTATAGTATATTATATTATAATATATTATATAAATATTATTACATACTATATTATAATATACTATATTATAATATTTTATTATATTATATTATTATAAGGTTAAGGGTATATTAGGAATAAATTAAAAGGTTTATTTTTTCAATTGATGAGAAAATGATTTAGCTCTATTTGATGGATAAATGTTATGCATGTAAAAGTAACTTATCCATCTTGAAAAATGTGAGAACACGAGTAAATTGGTCAATGTGAAACTTGAACAACTTTTTCATAATATCTATCTACAAAAGAACAGAACTGCAACTTTATTTATAACTATATGCTAGGCTTAAATTCCTACATGGGCCTACTAGACTTTTAGACATTAAGAATGATCATCTTTCCCAATCCACCTAATTTAATTAGCTATACTTTATGATTCAGCCATTCAATCCCGATTTTATAAACTAAGAGCTATTGTTGGTGTGCGTAGAGTCCAAGAAGAGCCTGTTCAAGATTGACCTGAAATTGGTTTCAAGCCCTAAACGTTACCATCAATCTTGGCTCATTTTTTTCAATCGTTCAGGCTGATTAGCTAAGTGAAATGTGTTAACCTCTACTATTCTATGAACGGACTTATGTTAGTTTTCACTCTAGGAGACACAATTTGGGCCATATGTTTTATGTTGCAGGTCTCCTGGCAGATTTCAACCCCAAAAAAGACGGATCTCGATTCCTTCCTAACGTACCATTATTGCAGACAAAAACTCGACTCATCAAATGAGATATTATCCGCTCTGACCTATGAACCTCACGATTTTGCTCTTTACACTTACGTAAGAAAAAATTTTTTCCTCCTTATAAATGCGAAAATCCCCCTTTTGATCCATAACCAATGTGGGACTAATGATGCCTTCCATATTATTAAAACCATAACATTTTGTATTTCAATTCTCAATTTATGAAAAACAAATATAATTAATTGTACGCTAGGAGAGTGTTTGCAGATTTGAGATACTAAAGATACAACCGGCTCATCGAGCCAACAACCTCTCGAGCAGTTCATCATGCAGTCCGAAATCAGGTGGTTTTAGTGGGCTTTGTCATTACAGATTTCGATTGTCTTCTTGTTCCATCCGTTAGACTGAACTCTGAGCTGCATGCATGGGAAAGGGATCCAGGCTGCTTATGTTGGGCTTCTGACAAGATATAGGCATATGGCTTGAAGGTGATTCCTTTTAGTCCTGCCCTTCTCTTCCTGATTTTTGGAACAATGTGCAGACCTCTCCAGTTACATATATTCTTATATACCAACAATTGGCACCAGCTAGAAATTGCGTATATTCTTTTGTACCTGAGAATTTCATCAATTAGCAGACCCTTGCAAAAGAGATAGGCCACCTCGCCTCACAGCCATAAGATATAAACTATTTTGCTTGTCTACGGCCACAATCATGAATGAACATTTGGGGAATACATATAAATTTAAGTTCTTCCACTCATAAGTTTGCTTATTTACAATAAAGTATGTTAAGAAATACTAGCACAACACATGATCTGGGGTTGCCTCAATTCTTCAACCCTGAAGATATGGCGATCGTCCAATAGATGCCTTCTCGGTAAGAAAGCTCTCGATCTTTAAAAGTGCCTGACAGAACAGAAATGTGATGTCATGGATGCTAGTTTTGAATAAAGCACATTAAGGAGAACGAAAACTTCACCATGATAATACCTCAATCGCAATAGCAGTGGGTGTGAGTGAAGAAACATCATCGTGGCCTTGTTTCTCTGCAATAGCTGCATGATAATGTACCATAAAATTTGAGTCATTTGGTAATGAGCATGACTGTGATCACAGCCAACAAACTCCGACTACTTATGATAAACATCATGCAGTGTGACAATATCATTTACAGGAACACTGAAAACTATGAGAAACCGAGATGACATGTAATAATCTCCTAAAGGATGTCCAAGATGCATATACTCTGAAAATAGACAAGACATGAAGTAAAGAACAATACTAAAGAGGGTAGTTATGAATTGAAAAATCTACAGGCATTGTAGATGGCAAAGATGCACAGAGAATTCCGCACCCATCTAATTGGACTTCAATGAACGATTCAATTATGGCAAAAGCAAATAATAAGTGACCAATGCATTGCATGTACATACTTTGAAGGCAAACTCTTGCATCAGCATTGGCATAGGCTTTCCCCCTTTTTTCAGAGAGTGTGGAGAGCCGCACAAAAGCCTGCAATTAAATCCAAATTGAAGTCAAGACATCCAGTCACCTACTGCATATAAGAATATATCTTAAGCTACGTTCTGTCTCACAGGAACGTAAACTTTTTGTTGATATAGTCCACTAAGAACTAGAAGTGTTGCAAGCATGTTTCTGTCTTTCCACTGTATTGGCCTTCAAACCCATGATGTTCAGCTAGAAAAGAACTCTTAACGAATCTTCAAATCCAAGCTTCCATGCATCAATATTATACAGTCAAATCATAGAAAGTAAAAAAAATGGAAAGTAATGCTCAAAAAATGAATGGAGTTTGCAAATTAACAGAGAGGACCAGGGCTAGAGTTTAAAAGGCATGCTACGTTTAGTCCCTTCTGAGACCCAAAACATTAAACATGCTCCGCTTGCAAACCACTTTCAGACAAAGAAAATTAAGAATATGGCATGTCATTTTGATTAAGTGGCGAGCTTGCAACCTTTGTATATGGATCACCAGGCTCTTGATGCAAAAGAGGCCGAGAGGCAGTCCCTACAGCAGCAATCCGCCTTGCAAGAGCTTCCAGCGGCACATCTAACCAGACAGTCATCCCCTGTTTCATGTATTTCCTGAAACTCGAATCATTAATACTACTTGTTCACATAGCTTGAGAAGAAAGCAAATCATGAGCTCAGAAAATTAGAAGTGTGATCATCCATTACCAGTTAACCGGTCGAATAACAGCACCACCTCCAGTTGCAACTACTAATCGATGCATTGTTGACAAGTCCCTGAGCACTTTACTCTGATAGAAGAACAAAAATGACAAAACATTATGAAAAATAAAATACATATTCATGACTAACATCTGTGAACACATTGCCCTATTCAAAAAAAAAAAGAAGAAGAAGAAGGAAAACCAAAAAAAAAAAAACTGAAGAGTATAATATTTGCTGATAAAACCTTTAAAGAACCCTTTCAAAGTATATATATATATATATCCTAAATAATATGGTAAAGACTTTACCTCATTGTCTCTAAAGAATGCCTCACTGTACTCCTTGAATATCTGGGCAACAGAAGGTACACCAACAGCTTGCTCCACCAGCTTGTCACTGCAACAACAAGATAAATTGATTTACATCTCCCAGGTTAAACACATCATGAAGTTAAAGTTGAAAGGCTACTCTGAAAGCAATGCCCTATAATGACCACCACACAAACCTGTCAATAAAGGAATATCCTAATACTTCTGATAGGATCTTCCCCACTGTAGTCTTACCAGAACCCATCATTCCTGTATAGAAGCAAATGTTGCCAGCTATTAGGCTCGCATCTATGAGATTGATCATACCAACACATTGTATTCATTATCAGAAGTGGGTTTCCCACATGAGAAGAGACTAGAAAACCGACCAACTAGATATATACAATGCCCATTTAAGGAGGAGGTAATATCTTCTGCTTTTCTCTGCAGCATATTAGCATTAGATCAGATGGAATATCTAAAAAAGTCAAGTTGAACCATATATTTCACTTGAAAGAGCTTAAATATGATCCATTAATACTTGCAAAGTAGAACACTTTTAAAAATCCTTAATTAGATACATCAATTTCATACCTTTAGGATGAGGGCTTCATCAGCTGCAACATTAAAGCTTTGTGACTCTGCAGATGAAGCTACATGACAAAACATTATAGGCAATAATTAATACATGGTTAGTATAGATAAAGGAAGAGTCTTATTACTGAAAATTTATACATAGCGAATAGCAGTACCAAGACATGTCTCAGATCCATTGGGAACTCCAATTCAAATAATAGCATAAGAAGTCAAATGAAAAGTCCAGCCATCAGGAGAAAATAAACATTCAATGGAACCCATGAAGTTGCAACTTGAAAAATTCACACCAAGCAAATGCATGAGAAGCAGTTAATTTGATTGAAAAAAATTAAGTAACCAGGTGAGTCAATTTAACAAACAAAGTTGTGAATTAAAAAAAATGAAACAAATCATCATATGAGCACCGGTTTTTCTTCCAAATATATTCCAAGCACTGGTTAAATATTTATGATATTGAAATAAGCTATATCAACCTTTTATAATATTGAAACATTTATAACATTTCAATATTTATAAGATTGAAAAAAGCTATATCAACCTCAAATAATATTGAAACTTTTATAATATTGAAACAATTAGTCAAAGGAGCCTAATCACTTGCCTTACTCTACCATACAAATTTATAACTGTGTATGCACTTGCATCATTGGATAGTGATGGGCTTCACGTAAACATTAATGCAAGTCCATATCTTTTTCTCTTTGAAAAGTAAATTACATGTGCAGCTTTGGATTCCAACAAAGAATGATGCAAATTAAGATTTTCAAGTGCATGAGTAAATGAAATGTTCAGATAAAAGGGAGACTTCAAAGCATACTCTATAGTCGACTTCATGGGCATGTTGTATCACCATCACGACTGTCGAACGGGCAGCGTGAATGGTCCAGCAGTCCCAAAGGTTAAGCACTGTCAAATGGTCAAAATACCGAAATCCTGTTTTGAATTCAATTCAACATGGGGGTGCACAACAGAATCTTTAAAATTTTCTAGAGTGTGTGGTGTGTTTTTAGTGACAATAACTGCCGGGAAATGTGTTTCCTATATAAAAAGTCATTTCCTGGAAACAAAACCAGGAAATGGTTCTAAATAAACTAACAGAAAATGAAGAAAAAGAAACGTGAGGAAAGACTTGGGAAACTACTGAAACATGAGAACTTCTAGGAAATGCAATGATGAGGGAGCCCATCAGTAACCAATCCCAGTGGGTCCTATGATTTTCTCATGGTTCTCATGTGCTTTCCCCAGTCCCACTCACGCATTACACAAGTGTTTCCCAGCAGTGGCATTGTGGACCGCCAATTTACAGCTTCTGCCTTCCATTTCCGAGATCAATCTGTTAATCTGATTCTTAGAAGAGCGAGCCAACAGCAAGTGAAATACTTATAGCAATGGCATTAGTGCTATATATGGGAAAATAAAACATTAGTTTCTCGGGTACCCTAGTTTTTTTATTTTCGTTTTCTGAGAAAGATGGAGAGCAGGCTTAGAGACAATGAGTAATAAAATGAAAAGCATACTCTAATTTTTTTTGATAATTTAAAATTAGAATGATATCTGCAGTCTGCTCAATTTCTCTATCTGGGCCAACTTCGCTCGTAATATTTGAGTAAGGATAATTATTTATTTAATATAATTTGCTAAAAGTTGACTCCACAAAATTTCAGGAAGGAACACGACCATCAAAATTTTCGTACAAGGCTGATGAAAAAAATCGGGGAAACACTGGATTTTGAGTCTTAGAGTGAGATTTTAGACGTTCTTTTATGTTTAAAATTAGTTTTTTCCCCTTCTTTGCTGGTACTATTCTATACAATATATATTATGTCGACTTAAAGCTCTAAGTTTTATAAGCTATGAAAGAAACTCCAAGCATTACAATCATCGTTCTTCAATAAATTTACCTCCGGCCTTTTTATGACTGCAAGAAACCTTCGACTCAAGATGTCGAGAACGAACCAACGCAACCCTTGACCTCGAATCCCGGAGGCCAAGCGTCTGAAACCTCTTCTCCTCCCCACATCCCCTTGAGAAGAGCAAGAACCCGCCAGATTTCCTCCCGGCCTTCTCGTATCCGATCCAGGAACAGGATTGCAAGCTCAAAGCCGCCCCCGCCTCCATCTTTCCCTACTCAAACAAAACCCCACCACAATCCAAACTTTCTTGCTTTCAGTGGAACAATCCAAAGATTCTTCCGCTGCCACGAAGACAGAGATCCGACATGATCCTGCGAAGCAGGTATTCGCTCAAAAAATCAAAAAAAACACTGATTTCGATCAAATCGCCCAGAAAAATCGAGGAGAAAACCGATAAATAGAGGACATGAATCGAGATCTGAGATCGAGGGAAGCGAGTTCGACCAGAAATGTCCTGAAAGCTAAAGACCAACAAGTATCTAATGGCGGATCTTTGCGAACCCTAAGGGATTTCGAAGGGCTCCCACAGAGAGCGCAGGGTTAGGCGCGGGTTGCGACGATGAGGGGTCTGACAAATTTAACCACTATTCCCCGCCGCTGGATTCTCGACGGGATCGAGTCGTTGCGTTCCCTCGGTAAATTACTAAAATATCCTTTATTGACTTGCTCTCGGCTTTGCACGAAAAAACCTGTGGCTTTTTATGCATTTTCAGCAAAGGTACAGATGGTATTATGTATAATTAAAAGGGCATTCTCGTTATAAAATATTTTGCAGGTTTGGTGGGTTCTTCTGGGTTCTGGCATACGGGCGGAGGAGGCATCTTCCGCGCGGACCCAACCAGCCAACTACCATTGCTGCACCACGCTATCTGCTAACGAATGCATAGAAATTGCATGCGGGAGTCTAAATCTGCCGCCCGTTTGATCGATTTAAAGTCGATCCTTGCGTTCACGCACGGCGTCAAGTGACGCTGATTGTGACGCACAGTTCTTCCGCTGACAGGAAGGGACTTTTGGCAAATCTGATGGCAAATATAATGGTGCTGCATAGAAATTTTTATGCGTGGGTAGATGAAATCGTTGCTCGACGAAGAAGTTGGGTTGGTGATGAACGTGCGGCACGATTTTTCTACCAGTTAATACCAACCTCGGCTGCTTACGTGTCAGCATTTAATTGGTGAATGAATTGGCACGCACGTGCCACACAGTTGTTGGGTTGTAGTTAGTTGAGGTGTTGTAGCTGATGGAATGGGTGACAAATGAGGATTCGTTTCGTTCGCCGGGAGAGTTCATCATTCTCCCCCGGATCGCCGCTCCCTTAGGTCTCTCGACTGTGACTTCCAAACCCCCACCTTTTTTTGACCGCTGCTCCCAAACCTCCATCTCCATCCGACCGCCACTCTCTTGAGTCTTGACTGTCGCTCCTGTCTCCCTCCGACGCTACTCCTAAGCCCCCGGAGATCCGACCTGCTCCTAAACCCCTGTCTCCCTCCGATCGCCGCTTTCAAGTCCCCATCTCCCTCTGACCACTGCTCCCAAGTTCCACTGCCCAGTGTCCTTCGACAGCCTCAACCTTTCTTAGAGAGTCCGACAAGCTCTTCGACGGCATCGGTGAGGCCTGCGGCCAGTCTCGCCGCCAACGTCAGTCTCGATCGCAGTCGCTGCCGCCTGGCTCCTCATCGTCCATGCCCACGCCCTTGAGATGGACGTCATCTTCACCAAAATCGATGGCGCCACCCAGGCCAAGCTCGAGCTTCAGGAGCCAGGAGGTCGTCATCATCGTTGGAGACCTTGCGGGCATCGTCGTCGTCGTAGCTAACCACCGGAATGGGTTAGGGCTTATAGGGCTTTAGATTTTTTTTAAAAAAAAATTAACAGGGAATTGGGAGTGATGTTGGCGGTGGGCTGGTCCAATCTGTTCGGGCTGGGCTCAAGTTCGGGCTCGGGCATGGGTCTTTTAAAAATTTTCGAGCCTAAATCCGGTCCGAAGTCCGATAAACAATTTCGGGCTAGGGTCTGGCCCGATTCAGCCCAGCCCACTTCCAGTCCTATCTGTATCACGAATCTAGAAACAACAAGTTGGCGTGCTGCTAAGCCTACCCTCGTCACATGAAAAATGCTTTGAATCGGCCTTGACCGGCACCCATGTATCTATTATAGCATAGGTTGGCAAGTGGGTCGGGTCTGACCAGATTTAGCTCCAATGAGTCAAATATTTATGCTAGAATTGGTTTAATTATTAAACAGATAAAAATTCTAAAAATTCATTCTGGCTATTTTTTTAGATATGTAATCCGATATGATCTATATAATCTACCTAATAAAAATAATTAATTATGATTATATAAGCTCGATTGACCATTAAATGGGTGGAAAATAAATTAAATATGTCAGGATTCCATACTTGAACTATACTAATTTATTAAATAGGTTAAGTAGACCCATTTATGATTTGGTTATGTTTGCTTGGACTTGCTTATGTAGGGTCAAATTTGGACCGGTTGATAGGTTATAAATTGTCCCCCTAATATTTATCCCATGCCAATCCTTGCTTGCTATGGAATATTAGTTTCTAGATGGGCATGGAGTGGTATTGGACGTAAAAGATCTTTTGGTCTAATACAGAGGTGTATTGGGGCTTACCCCAATAATAACGTACTTTCGTTCGGCAATTAGAGGTTTTAGGTTTGATCCTAGAAAGATGCATCCTCATACATGTGAATTATAATTATAATTATAACTCAGGTATATCTCTTATATTTTCACTCAAAAAATAAATATAAGGATACATTGTCAAATGCATCTCTAAAAGGCCTAGATATCAAGTGATATGTCTCATGCATGTTGATGCATGATCACTATTATTATTAAAGATAGTCTAATAATGAACCTTGTAGATGATTTATTTAGATCTAACACAAATAGATGACTTGAGAGGAGTAGAGGAATATCAATCATCGATATAACAAAATTATCCATATGATCTGATAGGCCACATATAGATGAGAGTATGACATATTTCTTGAGTTTTCAACAATAATCGTAGCAATTAATCAAGAATTTGCTTCATTGAAGAAGATTTATTCAAGAATGTTAGAGAACATTTTAGCTATCAAACTCATTTGTTGCTGACTTGAACCTTTAAATAATGATACAATAATCTCACTCTGTATCTCCTTAACAGGGTTATGAGTTCAAGCCAAGATTTTCATAACGACTAAGATCTCTACTTAAATCAATATTAGATGTTCCATGCTCTAGTTTATAAAAGATATGTTGGGTGGATGTCTGGCCAGGACACCACTTCCCAAGATCCTTTCAGTATCACGCGATGCAGCAGGAAGAAAGAAAAAACAAAACAAAAAGAAAACAATCAAAATACGTAGATCAGCCACAAAAGGGCTCGCCTCCATGGGGCATGCAAACTTCACTATGAAAAAGAAATTTTACAAGAGGAGACCTCACCCTCAACCCTTGTACACCCAATTCTCTCTCACCTAAAGTTCCCCTCACAAAAGCTCTCTCTCTTTTGGAGACCCCCCTGAACCCCTGAAGAGCCTGGCGACCGCTGTCCAGGAGCCCTGCTCCTTCTCTCACAGCAACGCTTCCGCCTCTCTCTCTTCTCGGATCCGTACGGCGCTGTACGGCGAGAAACCCGAACCACACCCTCCTCTGTTTCGTCACAGGCCTTTTTAAAGGCTTAAACAGAGTTTAAACCTAATCTAATTAGATTTAAGAGTCCTAAACAAGCCAAATCAGCGTCCCAGACCGTCGGATCAAGATCGGGAGCCATCTGGGCCGTTGGATCGCGCTCCGGTCCATGGAATAGTACCGTGGACCGTGAGAAACATGTGGGAAACGCCCACGCAGTCCACAGGCCGCGCCGTGGACCACTCGGTCCACGGTGGACCGGGGCAAGGGGGCCAGCAGGCCGCGCGCCCGCCTGGGCCGTGGGCCCCCTCGCGCGGGCCTGGGTCGCGCGTCCCGCGGGCCTGGGTCGCGCGTCCCGCGCGCCGCCGCCTGCGGCCGTGCAGCTGCCGTATGCCGCCGGTCGCCGACGGTCTTCCGCCGCCTCGATTCTCGTGCCGACTTCAAAAGCTCGTATCTCCTCCATCCGAGCTCCGATTCAGGTGATCTTGGTCTCGTTGGACTCTATTTTTCGCCGCGAACCTCGCTGTGGGCTCAATGTGGGCTGAATCTCGATGCGTCAAATCCTAACAATCTCCACCTCGACTCGATATTCGGCCTCCTCCAAACTCCGAGAGCTTCTGGATCTCCGCGCCCCCATGCCCTGGGGCAATCGCCTGCTGATCATGGATGGGCAAACATGGGAGTCGAGCCAAGCTGCTCGATCCCATCTCCGTCGTATGCTGTGCTCCTCCTGACCTGAGACCTGTTCGGGGCATCATCCTGCGGCAATAGGAATCTCACCTTGCGACGTCGCCTCTCGTCATCCCGAGTCTCCTGTCTCGTGCCCGATCCGCCTCCTGGAGCTCCACCTCGCTCTGGACTCCACCTGGCTCCCGAAGTTCCACCTCGCACTTGGCTCCCCGCCAGGTAATAATGTCCTCTGCTCCTCTTCTTCCCCTCCAGCACAATCCTATCGCCGCGTAGTACCCTCAGGATTCCTCCACCAGCTACCGTCCTGTAGTCTCTCGAATCCAGTCTGCTAAGTGAGATAAGATTCCGCCTGAAATCGGGTATGTATCGGACCTCCCCCAATCTCCTCACTGCATCATCATGTGTCCTCCAGCTGACCGTTTCAATGCCTCTGATCGCACAGCTCGATCCATCCGGCAGATATACAGTGCCCTCACTGTTCTCCAGGGAGTCAAACTGCTCCTCTCTGCAACACACATGATAGGGGCATGCAGAATCTAATATACACTGCTGGGAAGAAGTAGATATCTCGTTAGATATCTCCAGGACATCTCCATCTGAATCGCTGCCGACCGTCGCTACAGCAGCCACCGTCCGATTTTTCAATTGAGGGCAATCTCTGGCTAGATACCCCAACTCCTCACACCGGTAACACCTGGTTTTGCTCAAGTCCCTCCTGGACTTAGACCGCCCTCGTTGCGATCTCCTATCGCTCCATCTACCGCCTCCTGCTCCTCCAGAAGCCACCAAAGCTGAGCTACTGCCACTTGTGCTCGAAGCTGGGTTCTCCCTCCTGAGAACCTCGTTCTGGAGTATCGCTGCGGTGACCTCGTCCATCTTGATAGTGCTCTTCCCCACTAGAAGAGCAGTCACCAAGGACTCGTACGAAGGGGGAAGCGACGCCAGCAAAACCAGCACCCTAATCTTCTCCTCAACGTTCTCGCCAACGCTGAGAAGGTCGGTGAGGATCTTCTGGAAGTGGCTCAAATGCTCCTGCACGCTTTGTCCCTCGTCATCCGCAGTTGGTAAAACTGCCTCCAGAGGAAAAGAGTGTTGGTGAGAGACTTCGCCATGTACAACTCCTCGAGCTTCGACCACAGCACCGTCGGGGAAGTCTCGCTTAGCACATGGATCACCACCTCATCCGCCAGGTACATACGGATGGTACTCACCGCCTGCATCTGTAGCCGTTTCCAATCCCGCACCTCCATGGTAGTCGGCTTCTCATCGCACAAGAGAGCATCGATCAACCCCTGTTGGATGAGCACGCCTTTCACCCTTGCCTGCCACAAGGAGAAATTGCTCTTACCATCAAACTTGTTAATCTCCATCTTGATTGTTCCTGTTTTCTCCATCTTCAGTCTTGCTCACCACCACTGCAATCTGCATCCTTGTACCGCCTTGCTCTGATACCACTTGTTGGGTGGATGTCTGGTCAGGACACCACTTCCCAAGATCCTTTCAGTACCACGCGATGCAGCAGGAAGAAAGAAAAAATAAAACAAAAAGAAAACAATCAAAATACGTGGATCAGCCATAAAAGGGCTCGCCTCCACGGGGCATGCAAACTTCACTATGAAAAAGAAATTTTACAAGAGGAGACCTCACCCTCAACCCTTGTACACCCAATTCTCTCTCACCTGAAGTTCCCCTCACAAAAGCTCTTTCTTTTGGAGACCCCCCTGAACTCCTGAAGAGCCTGGCGACCGCTGTCCAAGAGCCCTGCTCCTTCTCTCACAGCAACGCTTCCGCCTCTCTTTCTCTCTTCTCAGGTCCGTATGGCGCTGTACGGCGAGAAATCCGAACCACACCCTCCTCTGTTTTCGTCACAGGCCTTTTTAAAGGCTTAAACAGAGTTTAAACCTAAAGAGTCCTAAACAAGCCAAATCAGCGTCCCAGACCGTCAGATCAAGACCGGGAGCCACCTGGGCCGTTGGATCGCGCTCCGGTCCACAGAATAGTACCGTGGACTGTGAGAAACACGTGGGAAACGCCCACGCGGTCCACAGGCCGCGTCGTGGACCACTCGGTCCACGGTGGACCGGGGCAAGGGGCCAGCAGGCCGCTGGCCTAGGCCGGCCCGCGCGCGCGGGCCTGGGCCGCGCCTGGGCCACACGCCCGCCTGGGCCGCACGCCCGGCTGGGCCGCGGGCCCCCCCGCGCGGGCCTGGGTCGTGCGTCCCGCGCGCCGCTGCCGTCCGCCGGCGGTCCTCCGCCACCTCGATTCTCGTGCCAACTTCAAAAGCTCGTATCTCCTCCATCCGAGCTCCGATTCAAGTGATCTTGGTCTCATTGGACTCCGCTTTTCGCCACGAACCTCACTGTGGGTTCAATGTGGGCTGAATCTCGAGGCGTCAAATCCTAACAAGATATTAGTTCCTAATTTCTCAAGCAACATAAACCGGCAAAACTCAACATATTAGCCAGTACCATGTAATATACCAGTCACTGTCTTCAATCATCATTCTACTTTTCTAAATGGTTTTCTAATTAATAAATATCTAAATGGATGTCTAAGTATATGAATGTTAATCTCATATTTATAATATTGCTAAGATTTGAGTCCTATAATATCACTTAAGACCCAAAAAAAAAAAAAAAAAAAAAAACATTTTTCCAGACTATTATGTCCAAAGAGATAAATTGAGATCTCGGTTTGTCGCAATTTTGATGAACCGGTGTCTTTGATTTTAAAAATCTTGAGCTAAGCTCTAGGTTCCCAATTATTTGAATGAGGTGGCACGCACGTGCGATACCTCCCGGAATATGACACGTGACATTTATTGCGGTTGGTGCTCGTTGAGATGGCATGGAGGCAGCCAGGCTTGCGGGGAACATTAACGACGAATTCCCGAATGCGCGTTATCCACCGTGCATGTGCTCCGACATTTGCGCTGGTCTCCGTGGGCGTGATCCTGGCACTAATTGCTCGGTGTCCAGAGACATCCAAACCATCTTTTGCAGCGAAAAAGGTCCTGTTTCGCGAATCTAGCAGAGGCGAGTTGGCACGCTGCTAGGCGAGCCCTCGTTACATGAAAAATGCCTTGAATCGGCCTCGTCTGACACCCATGTATCCACTGTAGCATAGGTCGGCAAGTGGGTGGGGTCCGGTCGGATTTAGCTTAAATGGGTCAAATATTTATGCCAGAATTGGTTTAATTATTAAACAGATAAAAATTCTAAAAATCAATTCTGACTATGTTATTAGATATATAATCCGATCTGACCCATATAATATATTTAATAAACATAATTAACTATAATTATATAAGCTCGATTAACTGTTAAATAGGTAGAAAATAAATTAAATATGTCAAGATTCCATATGTGAACTATACTAATTTATTGAATAGGTTAAGTTAAGTAGATTCATTTACGATTTGGTTATGTTTACTTGGACTTGCTTATGTAAGGTCAAATTTGGACCGATTGTGTCACGCCCCGAACCCAACACCCGGATCGGATACGTGATGGCCGCACACTCCTTAGAGCAAGCCCTAAAGAATATGCAAGGCCAAAATAAATCATTACAACCTTAACATCCATAACAATTAATTTCAACAATAATTCATAAAATTTTGTATAATCACAATTAACATTCCTTCAATCCTCTGATCAAGTATCAACGGTACTCTATCTATGCATCCGCTCACTCACAAATCCATACCATAGCCAACCATGGACATCTTGTAACTCTGAGAAGAAAAGAAAGATGAAGGGGTGTGAGCTTTACAGCCCAGTAAGAATTCCCATATCACACTGATATAGTAATATAGTCTGAAAATAAGGATAAGCAATAAAATATAAAATCTCATGTTCAATGTCCAAAATAATGCAAACATTCATAAATTTTCTGTCTTGTCAAAATAGATGCATCATCATATGTTAACAGGTAAAATACTTTTGTTCAACAATTATTTCATGTCTTATCTTTCATTTCTCCTTTCATAATCACATGATTTTTAACAGTTTCCTTCTGGCTCTGGACTATCCAAGTCTATATCTCAGTCATCATCCGGATCGAATCCATTTAAAAAGTCTTTCAAGACTGTCCCAGGATGAGCTCCTGACCGGCTGTCCCACGTACCAAAGCCCGTGAGAAGCTGTCCCAGGCATAAGCTCCTGGCGGGCTGTCCCAAGCATGAGCTCCTGGCCGGCTGATCCACCTGTAAGCCAGTGGGGGCTGTCCCAGGCATAAGCTCCTGGCGGGCTGTCCCAGGCATAAGCTCCTGGCCGACTGTTCCACATGATAAGGCTAGTCCATACCATATATCTCTTTTTTTTCATTAAATCATTATGTGTTGATTTCATCAAATCAATTCTGACTTGCATTATGATCAATTCAGATATGTCATATCCATATAATCATGCCATCAATCTCTGATACATATATATTGACATAACATACTCATGCTCAAAATCAAATAACAGTATCTCAGGTATAATAAATTCATCGATCTCAAATCCGACGATGCAAAACCAATGATGCAAAACCAACAGTAAAATAGCATATATATAATAGTGATCATGTACAGGGATTCTTACCTTTACCGATGACTGATCCAAGCACAGAAATCAATGTTCTTCTTTTATTTATGAATTTCTTTAACAAAATATTCCACTCGATATCATATACAGACAATCATCTCTTCATAACCCTGATCAAATATAAAAATCATATATAGAGAAAATTATCGATAATCGATCCTAATAACACAGATCGAGGACCTCTCTTAGAATTAATCAAAATTAGGATTTGTCTATGTATCAGGATCCTCCACTGATCCATAAGACTTCTAGAGAGAGAAAATCCATGAAGAGAGAGAAAATTTTAGAGAGAGAAAGTGGAGAGAGAATCTTCGTATCTTTCTGATGAGGCAATCATGGTCGAGACCATCAGAGGTCCTATCAGGATGACTCAATATGAATCAAGTGTTATAATTTTGAATAGAATCAGACTGGAATCAGATCTACCGCACGAATTTCGGAGCAATCTCAAATCATCTTATTTTCATCCTCAAGTTTATTCTAGGGTTCATGATGCAATCAGAGAGGAAGAAAAGATCCTAGAGAGACAAAATTCGTAAAGAGAGAGAAAAGTCTAGAGAGAGAATCTAGAGAGAGAAAATATAGAGAGAGAAGGTAGAGAGAGGAGAGATTTTTCATTAATAAATCTTTCCAAACCAACTTCTAATGAGCCCTCATGTCTCAATCTCCATCATGCTTTCTCTTGCATGTCTTTAGCCCTGTCCCCTCTCACACTCCCATTTCTTTCTTTCCCTTTCTCTTTCAACCTATATGCTCTCTCTCCCTCTTCTAAACTCTATCTCTCTTTCCTCCTTTTTTTTTTTTTTTCCTCCTCTCTTCCTTTGCCAAGTCTTATATTTCTCTCCTCATTGAACCACTTTCAAAATCCTATTATTTTCCTTCAAGCCCTATATGTCCTACTTCTATTTTTTTTACTCTCTTTAATCCTAAATCTTAATATTTCTATAGAAGATCTGGATGTATTCTTAATTTCAATATATTAGTTTTTTTATCTAGTTTAAAATTCATCTATAATTTTTGCTTTTTCTTTTGTATCAATTGGTTTAATTTTATATGCACTTTACTATTGACATTATACTATATTTTTTTTCGAATATATTTTTTATTTTTTATATTTTTAGTTCATTAACTATATTTATATTTTTATAAGTTTGTTAGTAATTTTATGCTTTACCTTTTATATTTTTGTCATTTCTTATATTTCATTCTTCTATTATGAATTGTATGGTTTCATTTATTTTTTTCTTATAATGTTTTATTTTTAATTTTTTTTCTTATTCACATTTAAATTTGTTAAATTTTATTTCAATTTATTCTCCATTCTATAAACATATCAATTTAAAACTTAATTTTTTAAATTAAATTAAATTATTTATCTTTAACTTAATTTTCTATTTTTCAATTTATTCATATAATTTCAATTTTTTATATTATTTTTCAATTATTTTTTCTTTTATTTCTCTTTCAATTTTTTTTTTACATTTTGGTATTTATTTTTTTGTCATTTTTTGTTTTTAGTTATGTTTGTACTTTTACAAACTTAGTTTTTAAGTTACTTTCATATTATAATCTTGTATTTTTTAATCATTTTTTCAAAATTTTGTTAGTAATCTATATTTATTCTTCTGTTATATTTTCTTAATCGATTTATTTATCATTCTATGTTATAACTTTTTAATCTCATCCTTATTTATTTTATTTAGTCAAATATGTGAATTTGATCTTTTATTTGTCAATTTATCTTTTCATTTTTGGCTGCAAGGTTGTTCTAATTGAAAATAAAATATGATATTATAATTAATCTATTATATTACTTCCATTCTTATTATTTTTGTCAAAATTTAGGTATCTATTTGCTATCTTATTAAAAAAGATAAGTTTTCATGTTTTCTCTTTCTATCTCTCTCTTTCTGATCTAGATTGATTTACCATAGCTATATTAAATATGATAATGCAAGGAAAAAAAATGAAATGATAACAATATTCTATTTAGTGTGATTAAATAAATTAAAATTTTTTATCAAAAATATAAATTAAATTTATTTCTTTTTCTTCAACATGAACTGCACGTGTCTGTTGGCATTACGCTATTTGTTTTGTTGGAAAATTCTTTGTATACCGCATGCAATATAAAAAAATCTACCATCCCATCTGATCATGCCATATAATTACCTTTTTTCAATATATATTTAATGCATGCGGTTCTTATTTTTTGTTTGAAATTTTGAATGATGAAAATATTTTTTTTTTTTGACATCCTGCGGCGATATTGTGACATCTTATATTAAAATTATGACTTCCTGCACAGGATATTATAATTTTTTTATAAGATGTCATAAAAGAAAAAGATATTTTTATCATTAAAAAATTTATTAAAATTTTAAATCATAAAAATATTTTTATTAAGAGTATGACATTCTGTGCAGAAGTCATAATTTCAATACAAGATGTCATAATATCGTCACATGATGTCATAATTTTTTCAGAAGATAAGAGATATTTTTATCATTTAAAAATTTAAACGTAAAAGTTGAACCATGAATGTATTGAAAAGTGGTAGTTATATGACCCAATCAGATGGAGCGATATATTTTTTCTACACTGCATGTGGTATACAAAGAATTTCTCTTCTTTAGTTTGAGTCTCAGGCTGGGCTGGCTAATTATATGTTCCAGTCTGAGCCCGACCCAAAAATCAACCAGGCCTGTGGGTTGAGACCCGGCTGAAGTCCATGGCCCAGAAATCCTTTCCGGGCCCCTCGAAAATGGGGCAGGCCCGTCCTAACTTCTACAGGTCTAGCTGTGCGCCTTGTGACGGTTCTACAATCGCAGTACCCTGGACCTCTCTCGACATATACCTCTCTCGCCCCTGCTGCGGTGTGAGGTGTCGCTACTGAACCGAAGCCTCGAGAAGCAAAGGAGAAGGCGAGCGCGTTAGGGTCCAGATCGCAGGAGAGCAACAATGGCGACCGTGATGCAAAAGATTAAAGACATTGAAGACGAGGTACCCTTCCTCTCCCATTTGCAAATAACCTTATCCTCTCTGGAAACCCTAGCTTCTTTCTTGTTCATTCGATCGAGCGATAATCTCCGGCAGCTTTCCGGCGACTGATATTAGCTTCTGAGATGAAATCGATTGCTGTCAATAAAACCTTTTTCCTAGAGTTTCAGTTTCCCATGAAATATATTGCCCACTTCTAGCTCGAAGAGTTCTCCAACAAAATTTCTCTTTAAAGATTCAAATACCCGTGGAATTACTTGTTTTTAATGTTGTCTTGCTGCTAGTATTTTGATTTGAATAAAAACTAATTACTAAATCTTTTTCTTAGCATCCGTGCCTTTTAAAAAGATCGAAGCTTTTAGAAAGTGTCGCTAATAGATTGATCGCCCTTCAATAAATAGTAGTCTTTAGAACATCAAGTGGTTCTATAGCTTCAAATATGGAGAATCGGAATCGTGTACATTATATGATTGTGGGGGCACAAACAAACTTCAAGCCGGTGGAACTGATTTAGTATTAAGCGAAGAATTAAGTGTCTCCAAATGGAGTGGAAAAGGGATGTGGTGGAGAAAGTGGCCATGATAGCTCGAGCCAGGCTGAATTTGATAATATATAACTTGTTCTCTTGGTTTACATATATTATTATCGTTTGCTTTCTCTGTAAAGTTAATTTGACTTTATAATTTGAGAATTAATGATACTATTTATTTTCTTTTGGCAGATGGCGAGGACACAAAAAAATAAAGCTACAGCCCACCATCTTGGTCTGCTTAAGGTATGTTTTATTACTTATCAGTTATCACCCACTCTGGTTGAAGTGGTTACAAGCTAGAGCATTGATCTTTATTTTACACTGCCTCGAAGTTTATCTCCTCACGTTTTTCCTCTCTCTCTCCCTCTCTCCCCCCCCCCCCCCCCCCACACACACAATAGTTACTTTCTTTTCTGACAAGTTCTCTTATATGATCACAGACGTGGTCTTGATCTCTAGAGTGAAGAAATGTCTACCATATTGTGAAGGAGTAAACTAGATTTTCCATTTGAGAAGTCTTTGTGATGGTTTTGGCATTTTTTTATCATTCATAGGTTTTTCTCTAATGTCATAATCATCGTCACCTTTTCACTTGTCCTCCACTGAGCTAGTATTAGTCCAAGCTTGGATCTAAAGTTAATGCAAGAAATGGACCGGACGTTTTCTTCACTTGTCCGAGTGTAATTAAAAATTGTTTAGTTACATTCTTGCAATTAATGCTTATTTAACGTAATTAAAATATACATATATTTAATGAACTGAAAGTTGATAACAAAATCCTAAGATAAAAATATAATCGTATAAAAAATATAATGTAATATCAATGATAAAGTGCACATAAAATTAACTACTTTCTGATGAAAGTAATTAATTGTTACAAATGATTATCTCATTAATCCCTTATTTTCCCTTTCATCTCTCATTAATTCCTTTTTAAGATTAGCTATATTGAGTTGATGATTATTGCTGGTACAAGGCTAAACTTGCAAAGTTACGTCGGGAACTATTGGCACCTCCATCTAAAGGTGGTGCTGGTGGTGGTGAAGGCTTTGATGTCACTAAGAGTGGAGATTCCCGTGTTGGTTTAGTTGGGTTTCCCTCTGTTGGAAAATCAACACTGCTTAACAAGTTAACTGGCACTTTTTCAGAGGTACACTGCTTTCTTGAAACTCTTTTGCTGAAGATTACTGATGTTTATCTACATAGTTTTTATATAGAAGCTTTCTACCAACATTTTATTTAAAAACAGATGATTACTCATATTGTTAGTTCCATCATTTAACTTTGCATACTATAATATATTAGATGTTTAGTAATGTAGATTACTGGGCACCTTGGTGCTTAAATCCTTTTCTTCATGTTCATCAGCAGCAATTCATGTTATTCTTTCTGTTCAGATACCCTATCGCCCTTTTTTTGCTGTTGAAGCCTCAAAACATGCTAGCTAAGGGGATTCAACCTATGATAAGTTTGCCTATTTTTCCCCAAATTTGGGAGAAATGGCATTATTCTTTCAGTATATTGAGCATTGACTTAGTGAATCCTTGCCTTTGGAATTGCGAAGAATTTAACCCTAATTTATGGAACTCCATAAGTTTATAAGATCAATATCTTGAATTCTAGTTGCTGTAAAATCCCGCTCGTCAACGCTCGTACACGAATAGGTCATGATATACTTATCCTACCATAAATACATTTATGACCTTTTCCCTCACCCTGATATCCTAATATTTCTTGTTTTCTTTCACCTTGTGATTTAAATGACACCTCAATTTGGAGGATTTAGCTTAAGTCTTTCACAATAGGGTAGCAAGCTGTTCGAGAAACTTAGGTTTGATATGATGCTACAAACTAAGTGGAGGCTTTAGGTTTGATATGGCTATAAACTTACAATCCACAATTTTTTCTGCTTCAAGTTCTGGCAGGGTAGGATTTAGGGGTGATAGCTATCATGTTGCAGGACAAATATCATTGTTTTGTAGAAATATGAAACTTTGATTTATTTCCCCCATTTTTCTTATGGTTTATGTGGATGAAGATGCTTCAACATATTTTTTGCAAGAAGCATCAATACTCAAAATTATTGGGAATCTGGGATGGTGTTATGATTTGTCTCAGAATATCTGTTTTACAAATGATATGCAATTACCTCTTCTAAAACTGTCTTTCCTCTTTTTTAGATCCTTTCCATGTTAAGGAAGGATTGTTGGGTGGCTTTTGATTGCATAAGCTTAGATTGCTGAATCCACGAAGTAGATATTCTACCCCCATACTTCCTTTAGGTTTCATGGCAAGCCATCATGGTACCTAAATTACAGTGGTTAGAACTAACAAGACACCAGTTCAGAGATTTGACACTGGAGGTTGTGAGAAAGGATATGGTCAAAGCTTTTCATAAGACCAAAGAAACCCCTATTAGGAATAAAATGAATGTTTTATGAATGAGGCTTCATTCAGCCAACCCTAAGGATTCTGGATCAAGTTTTGTGGTAATGGTGTTAGAGGATTGATCTTTGGTTGAGTGTTGTTTGTAAAACATTCACAAATTCTGAGCAACTTGATCCTGAAAGCTGTCATTAAGTAGATGGGATAAACTTTTTTTGAGTAGGGTTAGAAACTCTATCTGAAAGTCTGAGGTTTGTTTGTGCTTATTTAATAAAATAAGGATAGTTGTATCTAAGATGCTGCAGTTACAGAGGATAGTAAGGTTCCTTTAATAAAATAAAGGAAGGTAGAGATGAATAAACTTGTTTACTGAGAACAAACTCTGTGATGCCACTGAATAAAAGACAAATTTATTCTTGTGCGCTATATTATGTTCGGTTTATGCCAAAACCAAGCTACCTAACATGATGAGAGAGGAAGCTTGATTTAATTTGATGATATCTGAAGTAGAAAAGAGATCTTCCTGAAATCAGATTGGCAGCACAAGTAGAACCTCAATATATACCAAGTTTAACATAGAAAATGTTCCCCATTTGTGTTAAGCAAGTCACTCATAATTGATGGGAAAATGTAAATCTAAGGAACTTACGTGTTGCTAGGTGAAAGTTTGAACAATTATCACTTAACGGAAATTATTTCTTTTTGCATCAGTTTGGTTGCATGTAATTTTGAGAAGTTCTGGATTTCAGCACAGGGAAGTAAATTACTTAAAGATAAATTATAGTTTCATCTATTTAACATGATGGTTTTGATTTTTGAACCTTTGGAAGGGACAAAAATTACATAATAAATCATGGTTAATCATTATTAGACATGGTCATCTCTGACTGACCATATGTTGATATGGTCAAAGTTGGCCCCTCTTATGCAAACATAGCAAGAAAAGTTTGAATATTGCATATCTTTATTTTTGAGAAGTGAATCAGAATCTCTTCTTCTTCTTCTTGTTTTTTAAAAAATGAAGTCACCTCACGTATATGATAGGTAAATATGCAAGTGAGTTGCATTGCTGAATTAGGATATAGGTCACTTGTATGACTTTTAGCTTCATTTACATGCAATGCGAATGTACCCTTGGTGGACATTGAAGCTTTTCGGTCTTTAAAAGTGTTACCACATAAAACTATCTTGGGCCAGGTTGGTTGGAGTTGATCGGTGACCGCAGGATCGCGATAGTAGGACAGCGGTGGCAGGACCTGCAAGATAAGTCTCCGACCGGAGTTGGCTCCGGTAAAGATCCTTCGATGCTCAAGTCAGATCTCTAGAACAGATGAGAACGAGTGAGCGTGTTGGGAGAAAAGTGATTTCACACCTTCGGGATCCCTTATGGGCTTCTATTTATAGGTAGAGGCTAAATAGCCGTGAGAAGGAAGGAGAGTCAGACGGTTAGCCTTGACTTATTGGGTGAGATATGCCTATTGTCTTTTGCTTTATCTGAAGAGATATATTTATTATCTCTTATCTCATCGAGAATGTCAATTTGGAAAGGAGAATCGATGGTTAGCCCTACTTTGATGGACGTGATATGCTTGTTATTTTTTTCTTATTTGGAGAGATATGTTTGTTATTTCTTCCTTATCTGCTCCTAGCAAGTTGTCACGTGAATTCTGAGATATTTTTAGCTGGCATCAATCGGATACAATATTTTTTCGAAATATCAGTCTAGATCGGCCATCATCAAGATTGGATTGGGTCCAATTTTTTGTGCGTTGGCTTTATCAATCAGGAATAGCGTTGGCTACTAGATGTACTCTTTTCTTCCTATCTAATTCTAGTTCGAACTTGAGAGTAGGAGACTTATGTTATGGGTAGAAAATTTTTTTCTTGATAAAACTGACCTACAGAAAAGGTGGGCCCGGTCCAATCTTGATGATAGCCAACCCAGACTAATATTTCGAAAAAATATTATACTTGATTGATGCTAGCTGAAAAAATCTCAGAATCTGTGTGACAACTTGTTGGGAGAGGATGGGGAAGAAATAACAAACATATCTCTCCAGATAAGAAAAAAGATAACAAGCATATCTCGCTCAACAAAGTAGAGTTAACTGTCAATTCTCCTTTCCGAGCAGGCATTCTCGATGAGGCAGGAGATAACAATAATATCTCTCCAAATAAAGCAGAAGACAATGGGCGTATCTCGCCCAATAAGTTAAGGCTAACCACCTGACTCTTCTTTTTTCTCACGGCTCTTCAGCTTCTGTCTATAAATAGAAGTCCACAAGGGATCTCTAAGGTATGAAATCACTTCTCCTTCAACATGTTTACTAATCATCTGTTTTAGATGTCTGACTTGAGCGTCGGAGGGTCTCCGTCGCAGCCAACTCCGGCCGGAGACTTATCTCGCAGGTTTTGCCGCTGTTGTCCTACCATTGGCTCTGGTCTAGGATTTATCTTGCAGGTTCTACTGTTGTTGTCCTACCATCGCAATCCTGCGGTTGCCGATTAACTCCAGCCAACCTAACCCAAGGCACTTTTCTGCAGCAACAAAAAGCATAAAAATGAATGACAATATTAGGCCACTAATTTAGTGAGGTCAAGTACTCAATGTATGGAGATATATAAAAATTTCAAATTTTAAGAGAGCAAGATAGATTTCGACATAAAATTAAGGAAAACATGATAACTAGAAATGGACTATATTGATGTTATCAAAGAGATGACGGTATGGTCTTATTGAAGTATATCAAGAATGAAAAGCTATGGAACTTGCTCACTCAGACATTTATAACTGCAAAAAAAAGAGAACTGTTATACAAGGATCTTCTTTCTATTATTTGGTTCTTGAAAGCAAGATTTGTTGTACCAATCGGTACCATGTCATACCATACTGGACATACCATATCATATTGGCACCGAACCGGTATGCAGTCTTGTATTGTTCTGACATTCAATATGTCTCACCATCTTGTATTGTACCACCACATACAGACATTGTAATAGGATGGTATCATATGGGGTCTGGTGCTAAGATAGCGAACCTTGCTAGAAAGTAAATTCAAGGAGAGAAAAATTAAAGAGAAATTAATAAGCTGAAAGCTTCTCCGATGAACCTAAAGTTTTTCTTCTAAAATGGAAAATGGTTCAATATAACTTAACCTGCTTATTACTAGTTTCTGCACAACTTCCTTCGCAATATTCTTGATTAAACTAAACATGAGAAAATTTGCACTTATTTTTCTTTCCTTTTGTTCCCTTCTTTACTTTTTCTTTTCTTTACTTGGCGACCAAACAAAAGGTTATGATCATCTGGCCAGAAGGAGGAACTCATATTTAGGGGCCTGAGAAAACTTGACAGTGCTCATTCTGATTTGGCAGGTTAATTGCCTTTTTGAGTCTTGATAAGTTAAAATTTTGTAAGACGATCATGTAGATGAATTTACCATAGAACTTGCATATGTATGTTATGTGACTTCCAACTGTCTAGTATTTTTGATGAACATATGCAATTTATGGAATGCTTATTGTTTCTGGCCTAGAGCATTCTATCAGATTGTTGCATTTCCCTGCAAAATCTTCAAACACATATGCTAAACATTAAAAAGGATTGGTTTTTACACAATAGACAGTATTTAGCAAATGACGGAAAAAAATCATGAATGATTGCCAGAATGAATTCTCTATCATGGTTTTTTAATAGATTATATTCATAATTTTGACATATGAATGTTCATGGTTGTTTTTTTTTTAATGAATTAAATTCAACCTGTAAATAAGATGCAGCTCCCTCTGCCTGCATCTTGCTTGCTGCTGCAGTATGCGTGTCATAACATCTAATTATAGAACATTAAAGTTGCTGTAGCTCATAAAATTGCAGAACTTTTACATCATTAGTTTATAGTTAGTATTATAGAAGTAATTCTCATGATGTTCTTGTCTCTTCTAGTTCCAGGATCTTTTCTCCTTGACATCTTTACATATTGTCATATCATTATGCTTTGGTTATTTGACAGGTTGCTTCTTATGAATTTACAACCTTGACTTGTATTCCAGGTGTGATCATGTATAAAGGTGCTAAGATTCAGGTAATATCTGTTTATCATAAGGCTCTCAACTTCTTATGCTTCTTCAAGCATGTATTTCAGGCTTCCATGGTGCAATTGCTTTGTCTGAATGTTTTTGGTAATTGATGATATTTACCAACCTAAATTCCTAGATTGCCATTTATGCTGGCATTTTTGACATATGCCATAAGTATGGCTATTTCATATGCTTCTCTCTCTATCTATCTATCTATCTTTTTGTGTGCGGAAACATTCTAATTTTTTAAAATTAACTATATTTTTATTTTGTAAGAAAATGAAAACCAAACATTGAGGAGAGAGAGCAATCCTGTTAAGTGATTTTTTTGACTGCAAATCATAAATTGGCATCCTTGCATGTTTATCGCAAGATTCAAATGAACTTTTACTGGTATTTGATAGAGAACTTACATTGGGTTTGCCCATGGTGAATTCAGTCCATTTTTACATTCCAGAATTTATTAATACATTTCTGACCTGAAATTGTGGATTGATTTTAATCCCTGCACTTCCGAGAAGATAGTGGGAGTTAAACGCAAGAATTTGATTAAACAACTAACATTAGCTTTGTTGTGTTTGCCCAGAGTTTGATGCATATATGCACTCCAAATAATTTATCTACTTTGGTCATGTTAATTGAATTAATTTAATATGATTGATTAATTTTCTTGAATTAATAAACTAATATAAAATTTACTTTGTATGTCGCCTTGTTTCTTTTTTAAGGTCTGTGTGCCAGATGGCTTCTTTTGACACTCTCTACTTTTCTTTTTCAGTTGTTGGATCTTCCAGGGATTATTGAGGGTGCAAAGGATGGAAAGGGTAGAGGAAGGCAGGTAAAGGAACAAATCTTGAATAGTCAATCCAACTATGGATCAATTAACACTTTGTTAATAGTGTCATATGTTCCCATGCTATTGGCCATGTTTCACGATCTTGGCCTGCCAAACATGACTCAATATTTTCTACAAACCTAAGACTACAACTGTCTTCAAAAAGTTAACATGATACTGAATTACTGATAAAACATTTTTGTCATGATTTGATATGTAACTTGAAAATTGAAATACTAGGTTACATACGTATGCTGTTAGATTCCACTACGTGCAATTTTACCATATAAATGGGGCATGTTATTTTACAGAGAATTTACATGTCTTAGGAATTTGGAATCAACTTCCTGCATACACAATAATTGCTTCTTCAGCAGGGGATCTATCAACATTAATATTATTGTCATTGTTGTTCTTGAAGTTGACATGTTTCCTGTTTTTGCTGCAGAATTATTGGTTTGACATAAAACTGAACCCAGTAAACCCTTAATTGCGCATGAAAAGAGTTGCTAGGTAATCTCTTAGTCAATAGGGTTAGATATTCAAGCTCTGCTGGGTTAGGATAGTAGAAGAAGTGAAATATTAGTGGCTCCTTTAGATTAGAGCTGGTTAGATGCAAAGTAATATCAATAAAACAAACACAAAAACAACTTCTTCTCTGGTTGCTAAATGATTTTATCTTTCGTTGACCCTAATGAGGTCTGAATCATGTTTGAGTGCAGTCCTAAATGATACATTTGCAGCCCTGTCTACTATAAACGTTGCTAGTTATCTTAATACATAGAACCATGAACGTGAAGTTTTTTTTGGCTTCTACGTTGTCTCTTCCAATTTATTGAACTTTATTATGATTGGTAGTTTGGTACTGTTTAATAATTTCTAAATTTGCAATTATTTTGTGAAGCAAGTAATGTTCTGCATAATCATTAGTTTTCCCTGCTGCTAGTGCCTAAACTTTTCTGCTAGTTCGTATTCCTGTCATTGAGCTATTAATCTTTGCTTATGGCTTTTCAAGAAACAAAGTCTTGTAATACTTTTCTTTAGTTATTTTAAGCTTCTAAATCATTCTCAATTTGGTTATGGTAGTTTTCAAGCATAATGTTATAGACTCGAAGCTTGAGCTGAGCCCATCAGATATATTTCACATGGTCTTTTGTCTCAATTATCCATCCATGATATTTTTAACCAAGTAAAAGCATGTGAACAATATAGTTGATGAAATAACGAAAAGTTTAAACCCTTGGGATCTTTATCATGCTCGATCAATAAAAGAATGCTCCTAAATATTTTGGAGACTATCCAATGTATATTTGCACATGAATTTGAAGTTAAGTTGGTGATCTTATGGTTGCAAAAATGTCTGGTCGCATATTTATTGGTGGCAGCAGCATAGTTTTCTGTCAATGAAATTTATAATTTATATAACAGTATGTTTCTACAAGCTAATTTCCATTACACGCATGTGAAGAGAAATTAGGCATGGTCTCATCCACTTCATTCATCGAATATTTTCTGGAAGGGTTTTAACTTCAATACGTTATGAAAAAACTGTTAATATGGGAATTCCCAAAGCAATAAGACCTTATGTTATTTATTTCTTATGTGTGAAGATGTTGTGTTTATGCTTGTGAATTGTGATGTTACTTCTAAAGGTTAATATCGGTATATTTACCATGTTATGGTTGTTATATTGATAATTGACACTGGTACCTGCAGATTTTTTACTTCTGATTGCTGCATTTTTGCCTTTTTCCCTCCAGCTTTTTTTTTTTTGGTTTTTTTGAGTGTTTTATTTCACTTGTATGGTTAGATGGTCCAATCTTAATTTGGAGTGTTTAGATGAGCTTCTTGTATGTTGAGTCTAGATTGTTGGATATTACCTCATGTAGGCTCCTTTCTTTCTTAAATCATAATTGTCAAGCCTTTTTCCCAACTATTTGTAGTCGGCTTTAAGGATCCTCATATTCCAAGAATTTCTATTTTTGGCCACCTTTGATGTTACTCCAAGTTTGTCCATATCCTTCCTCACAAACTCCATCCATATTATTTTAGCACCTTCAATACAAATCAAAGTACCTCTCTTTGCTTATATCTCATCAGATCTTTGTTGTACACATCCATACCATCTCAATCGATTTTCCATCATTTTGTCCTTAATTTGTGCAACTTCTACAGCTCCTCTAATATGTCCATTTCTTATATTATATCCTTTCTAGTTTTACCACACATCTATCTAAACATTCTTATCTCTGTTACATTCAAATCATTTTTATATATATATTTTTTATTGCACAATACTCTGAGCCATATAACATGGCATACTTTACTGTTGTTCTATAAAATTTTTCCTTGAGTCTCCAAGGTGCGCGCCAATCACATGATATTTCAAATGTCACACTCCATGTCATCCAGCCAGCTCTAATTCTACCATTATTTTATATAATAGATCCCAAGTAACAAAATTGGTCACTTTGTTGCATCCCTCTGTCATCAGTCTTGATTGGTGTCACATCTTGATTTCCATTCTCACTAAACTTGCATTCTGTATACTATGTAATGTAACAACCTTGACTCTAGGTCATGCTGAATAAAACACATGTGAGCATACATGCATTTATTTATATATGTAGGTACATTGTCGGTATATGTATGTATAGATACATATGCACAAAGTTATAGTTAGAAATTGGCAGGAATTATGAAATGCATCATGTTTAAGTTCATTATCATGTTTTTATATAACTAGGATTATATAATTGAGATGGACATGAAGTTTCACATGGTGGCCCAGAGGAGTCGCAAAACACAGTTCATCTGTTCATTGTAAATGTTTTGTGTTCCATTTTGGGTTTTCAGTTAAGCTTGATAATCAGTCATGGTTGCAAAATTCTATTTTTGTTATTACTCAAATTAAATGTTCAAGTTGTAATTTTCCAGGTGATTAGCACTGCTAGGACATGCAATTGTATTTTGATTGTTCTTGATGCGATAAAACCGATAACTCACAAGAGGCTTATTGAGAAAGAGCTTGAGGGATTTGGCATAAGGTAATTCGATCAATGCTATCTTTTAGTGTACAAAGTTTGTTTAAGGTAATTTGACAAGAAACTTTGCATTAACACCATTTAGATGGGGCAAAGCTTATCATTCATGGTTATGCTTATACGATTGCTAAACTTTACTGATGATAAATATTCTCTGTGCTCTTTCTTCATGTCTAAAACTTATGATATGGTCGATGATAATTCATTGTAACATACATCCTTTTTTTAACCTTGTTTACATATTATGTTGAACTTGGTGTCTGAGAATGAAAGGAAGATAATTATCAGTATTCTTCATGGTTATGCTTGTACTGTTACTAAGCTTTACTGATGGTAAATATTGACTGGGCTCTTTCTTCATGTCTAAAACTTATGTTATGGTGTATGATCATTCATTGTAACATACATCTTTTTTTAACCTTGTTTACATATTATGTTAAGCTTGGTGTCTGAGAATGCAAGGAAGATAATTGTCAATGTTATGTAAAATAATTTGGAGACAGTTGATAGCCCTTATTCTAATGTAGAATGCATCTATATTTTTTTTTGTTGTATTTGGTAGGAGGCACATGCAAAGGGAATCACTTACCTCGATTGTTGAAGTCTCAGTCAAAATTATGTTTACCAAAAGGCTTCTAGCAGCCGTTAAATATATTTCTTCCAAGCAATCTTGCATCTCTATGAGATGAAAGCCTGGGTATCCATGTGCTTGGTAGTTGATCACATGCAATTCTATCTGTGGATTATTGAATAAAATGCAAAACTTCATAAACAAGCTTAAATGATTGAATGAGATCATTTATTTTCAATAGTGACAACTAGTAAAGCACATATAACCATTGAAACTTTGAATCACAATCAAGCTTCTGATTATATATAAACCTTAGCTGTTGACAACTTAGAGATTTTTCTTTTTGTGTGTTATGACTGCCTAGTAAATTCATGGTTGGTGTCTGTGAGGCTAAGGATTGAACTGTCACTAACCCTGTTTATTTTTGTTGTTGTTGTCATCGTCCTTGCTGTTGTATTATGTGTAGTTATCGCATCGTTCTGTCTCTGAATGTCCATGCTCTTGGTCTGTTTAGCAGTCGTGCTTGTGATGTGTGCCTAACGGTGGTAACATACTATGGCTCTTGCTCTTCTGTCCTACCAAGGAGACGTAGATATCCTTGATGCATATCTTTTTCAGTGAGAATTCTGATGTATGACCAATACCCTCTGCGGTCCAAGTCATCACATGAACTCAAAATGTGCGCAAAACCTAGTAGTGTTCCTGTTGGTATCTGTATCCCATGATGTTTCTTGATTCCAAATGGCAATTTTTTTCTAAATTTGAATTAAAATCCTTCCAGGTAATGTTGCAACTGGGATTTTAACAAAATTTGAGTTATGCAAAGGAGATTCAGATTGCTTCTGTGGAGATCCATATTGCATAATTGACTTCCCAATTTTGCTGCATTGATGTTCAGTCTCAAATAGTAGCTTGTAGATTGTCATTTTATTTCTTCCCGAGCAACATCCCAAATTGATACTCTTGTTAGTTTTATTAATATTTAAGTCGATCGTGTAATGTATACCTCTTTGGTTATAATGGCAGGTTAAATAAGGAACCCCCTAACTTGACCTTCAGAAGAAAAGACAAGGGGGGCATCAACTTCACATCAACTGTTGCAAATACACACTTGGACCTTGAAACAGTGAAGGCAATTTGTAGCGAATATAGGATGCATAATGCTGATATTTCTCTTCGATATGATGCCACTGCTGATGATCTCATAGATGTTATTGAGGGAAGCAGAGTCTATACACCGTGCATCTACGTTGTGAACAAGATTGACCAAATTACACTCGAAGAGCTGGAAATCCTAGACAAACTTCCCCACTACTGTCCTATCAGGTACTCATTAATTCCATTTCCTTGCGGTCTCTACCAAGACATTTCAATTTTGGCTGAAAACAACCAGGACCTATTTTGTCTATCAATATGAACGTGTCCTAGTTTGTCGCCTGATTCCATATTCCTTTTGGTGCATATGTTAACAGTGCTCACCTGGAATGGAATCTTGATGGCCTTCTTGAAAAGATCTGGGAGTATCTTGATCTGACTCGCGTCTACACAAAGCCAAAGGGAATGAACCCTGATTACGAGGACCCTGTGATCCTGTCATCCAAGAAGAGGACCGTTGAAGACTTCTGCAACAAAATCCACAAAGACATGGTGAAACAATTCAAATAGTGAGTGTCCTTGTGTTACTGTTTGATCCTTTGTGAATTTGTACGTGTTCGTGATCATTCTGTATTGCTCCTTTACTAAAGTTTTGCTGATCGATATATGCAGTGCATTGGTTTGGGGTTCAAGCGTGAAGCATAAGCCCCAGAGAGTTGGAAAGGTGCGTATCTAATTATTTTTTGTTTTGGCTGTGTATGATCTTTGTATAGTGTCAGCTGTACCTAACATAAACTTTTGCCAATGTCTTGCAGGAACACGAGCTTGAAGATGAAGATGTAGTTCAAATAATAAAGAAGGTCTAAACAAAGTTATAAAAAAAAAAAAATATCACTCGAGAATAATAGGTTTAGTGATTAGCGGTGCAGTGTGGCTTAGTCTAGATGAGTTCCTGTTGCACAAGTGTTTCACCTGTACTTCACTGTACGTCAAGATCAATGGTCTTTGTAAACTGACCTTTTCCTCTTGTGGCTGTACTTTGTATAATTACAGAGTTAATGCTAAAACAACGGATAGAACGTTGCATGGCAGCCATCGAAGAAAATTTTGAATGTCACGTGTGTTCATTCCTTGTCGAAGGACTAGGCACGTGATTCTTTGAAATGCTGCACGACCATAGAGCCTGATCTAGGGGTGGGCAGCCGTGTGTGATTGTGTTTCCATTTGGCTACTGGTCTGGTTGGGGAAATTAAATCCATGGTCAATTATCCGTGAAAAGTTATGGTTGCTTCGCTGTTGAATTTTCCAGGTCTTGCGGTTGAATTAAATTGGGCCTCTTTGTGCATCTGGCCCAGGTTGGTTTTGCGCTTGGGCTGGATTTTAACAACATCTAGGCCTAGGTCTGCTTCAAAATCCAAAGTTTATATCACCCAAGAGTAATTCTTTATGCACCACATGCGTGCAATAATAGCGCATCGATCAATAATATTGGAGTATATAGTGTATTTAGATAGGATGGATATTTAATATCATTTATTTTTTTTTTAATTTTTATTGATAAAATATTATTTTTAATACAATAAAGAAGAAATAGTATTATTAATTTTTAATATTTTATATGACTTTCTGTGAATATATATGATGTTCTGAATCATATATATATATATATATATATATATATATATATATATATATATATATATATATATATATATATATATATATATATATATATATATATATATATATATATATAATTTTATATATATTTATGATATTCTGAATAATATATATTGTTTCTTGATGTCTTGTATGTTTTTTTATGAATATATATATGACATTCTGAACAATATATATGATTTTTTAATAATATATATAATTTTTTAACGTCTATATAATTTTCTGTGAATAAATATGACATCTTGAACGATGTTTATGATAAACGATATATATGATATCTAGAGCAACATATATGATTTTTTAACATTTTATATGATTTTCTGTGAGTATATATGACATCTCGAACAATATATATGATTTTCTGTGAATATATATGATGCTTCGAACAACATATATAGCTTTCTGATGTCTTATATGACTTCCTACAAATATTAATGACATTCGAAATAATTTATATGACTTCATGTGAATATATATGATATTCTGAATAATATTCACAAGAAGTCATATGTATTGTTTGGGACGTCATATATATTTATATGAAGTCATATAAGGCGTAGGCGTTAGGAAGTTATATATGTTGTTTGAGATGTTATAAATATTTACAGGAAGTCATATATATTGTTTGGGATATCATATATACTCGTAGAAAGTCATATAAAATGTTAGAAAGTCATATATATTGTTTAGGATGTCATATATATTTACAGGATGTCATATATATTGCTCGAGATATTATATATATATTCATAGAAAGTCATACAAAGTATTTAAAAATTATATATATTATTCAAGATATCATAAATATACAGAAAGTCATATATATAGTTGAAGATGTTATATATATTCACGGAAGTCATACAAGACATTAAGAAGTAATAATACTATTCTATCTTTGTTACATAGAGAAATGGATATTTTGATCATTGAAAATTAGAGAAAGAAAAAGTTGGGTGGCATTAAATGTATATCCATTCATTAAGTACGCTACGTGCTTTAAGATAATTTGATGGTGCGCTTCATGTCAAATTTATTGCACCGCATGTGGTGTACAAAAACTTTCTCTATCACCCGATCTATGTAACTTGAACACCCATCTCTGTCTGGTCCGGTTCCAACTTTAGATCTGCTTCAAGAGATTAATTTCTCGATCTATAATAGGGTGTACCTGCGAATTCCAGTCCTGGGATGGAGGTTAAGACTTCAGATCCTCTGTGCGCATACATTCACCTTTGCTGGTGCATATTCGGCTAGCGACACACTATCCTTCTTGGAGATTGACGACTGCCATCTATTGTATTGGCATGCCAACCATGGTGGGTTGAGAGATGGGCAATAGCCATCCATTTCCAAGACAAATGATATATCACCCATCCAAATATGCACCGATAACTACCGTGCAAAACACAACTCCAGAGGGTAGGAGCTCTCCGCCCGACCAGCTATAAGCTAGTTAACATTCTTCAGGCATGGCATGCTAGTTGGAAGGATGTACTTGATGAAGCTGGTCGGAGGACCTTATTGTGTGATACATAGCCCTGAAGCTGAAGAGCGCATCACTGGAGTTTTAAGTAAATCCTGCCAATCAAAGACTCGATCAATTTAAGAGGGTAATGGAGTGGCCATCTGCAATCTCAAGGTACTTTACGGTTCACCTATTGGAGGTTGATATTTTCAGCAAGATCACTGGCTATGCTCCATCCTGATCTCAATGAGGTCAAAGTGCTGGTAGACGGGCTGGAAGGGGCCTTTTCTTCCAGAATTGCTTGGATTTGAATTGGTTATATCTGTCTAGATTTTGAAGGGGACGTTGATCAGAGGAGCATCCTTCCATTTGCCCTTTCAGCTTGGCTCATGCGACAACCAAAAACCATGGGAATGGATGAGATGAAAACTCATTGCACATGTTTAGAAAGCCCTCGCAAACCACTGGTACATTACAGCATCGATCCTACGCACTCGTCAGTTCAACATCACATGGTCCATCAGGATGCCACATAGTAACGGAGATGATGGATCCACGTAATCAACATGGACGATACAGATCCGCGACAATTCTGCGCCTTCGTCTCCACCACCTCCACACTTTATAAGGGCAGCCCCACCGCTTAGCTTCCCGCCCTCCCCCTCTCCCTCTCCCTCTCCCTCTCCGCCCCTTTCTCTCTCCCTCCTTCCCCCCAACCAGCTTCAACCTTCGGGGATCCCAGTTGGCGCAAGAACTACAAACTGCCATGGCCCCCTTATTGATCTCCTCTCTCCGCCATCCTCCGCTAGATCATCGACTATTTTTCTGCTCTCCTTCTTGGCGTTCGCTACGTCGTAGGGTAGGCAGATGAACAAGGTGTCTCCATTCTTGGCCAGCCAATCCTCTCTTTCCATCGTTCGGAACCTTCTTAATCCCTCCTCCTGGAGAACGGAAGAACTCCAACCGCTGGGAAGATGGTTTAGTTCTTTCTTTCTTTCGTCCCCATCTCTTCTTTCCTACTAATCGGTCTTTTTGTGGCATAGGTTCTTGATTGATGTCTCTTTCGTGCATTCTCTAACGAGTTCTTGATTTCTTATGTTTCATGCCCGCATTGTCGTCTTGTTTTTTTTTTTCCCACCTAGTTAGGTCTTGGGTTGTTTCGCATTTAAGAGGTGTTTTTGTTGACGTATTCGATGACAGTTTGCTTCTCGATCATTGATTTGTATCTAAGCTTTTCTAAACACCATCTTTTCTGTGTTTAATCTTCAAGAAAGTACCTTTTCTTTTGTTATTTTTGCTATTTTTCTTTCTTTTTTTTTTGATAGCATGATCAATAACCCATAAAGTTTTCATTTTCTTGGACTCTCTTCAACTTGCGTGAAATTGGATGTCGGTTTTCTGGTTCCATCATTCTTAAAGTGATTACAGAATAATTTAGAAGTCACTAATTCTCTTTTCCTTTTTTTCTTAAAAGAAATGGTATAGGAAACCATAAATTTATCATCATTTTCCCCATTGTTGGGTTTTAATGGTTCTATCATCGTTAGAGAATAGATTAGAAGTCACTGGGTTTCTTTCTTGGTAAAGAAAGGCATAAATTCATCATCTTCTGTTCCCCCATTGTCGGGTGAAGTGTAGTATACCGTGTGAAATTTCTGAATTCTGAAATTTGCTGTTGTTTAGCTGCAATTTTGGTCCCCAAAGATTGATTGTTCCCTATGTTGTTTGAATAGTGGAATGCTTGAAACAATCCGGACTGGAGGTATGGATCTTTATGTCAAGCCGGCTCTTGGAGTGATTCTTGAGCGTTCTGGGGCGTTAACCGTGGTATTGTCTTTTCTGTCACCATCTGTGTTATATCCGATTCCTGATACACATCAAATTCATCAGTTATCGGTTTCTAAAGAATGCTTCAGTTTTCTCAATTGCATTTATTTGTTACCCATTTTCATTTAACTTAACTGCTAGAAGTTCTTGATGCCATGCTTGTTGATTCTTCTTTATGTTCTTGTTATTGTTTAAAATGGAATGACATGTTGATAGTTGCACGTCTTTCTCACATCTCATTTTGTTTGAATGAGGTTTTGTCATTTTGGAATATTCCCATTTTAACAAACTCCTCTTTGGAAAAAATTTGAAAAGTTCAAAACTTTTGGAATCACCAAGCTTTTCTATGTCATGATCTTGTATTAAAAATGTTTTTAAATTTATGAACATTCTTCTTTTAAAAACTAAACTCCACTTCTGAAATTGCAAGTTTATTTTTGTTTCAAAATGTGGTTTTGTCATTTTGGAGTTCTGTCATTGGAACAAACTCTTTCAGAATCAGAATTTGGAAAGTTCAAAGCTTTTCTACGTCATGATTTTGTATCAATATATATATATATATATATATATATACATGAATATTCTCTTTTTAAAAACTAAATTCTAATTTTGAAATCTCAAGTTTCAAAATTCAAAACTTTATCTGAAAGAAGTGTTCGTGATTACAAAATTTTCTGAAATCTTATTTTTGTTTAAAAATATATTTTTGTGACCTAGGAGCATCCCCTTTTAAACAAATAAGTTCCTCTTGGAATCACAATTTTTAAAATCCAAAAATTTCAAGTTTGGAAAATGCTTTCATAGTTGTAGAAGTTTATTTATATTGATCAAATTTAATGAAATTATGCCTCTTTGTGATTTATGGATGTTTTTGTTTCAACAACTAAGCTAATGAAAAGCTTGGAAATTCAAAAATTTTAAGTTTGAAATGCTGTGTTCAAATCATAAAGTTTTCTAGCCTTCATTTTTTTTGTTTCAATAGTTTAAGCAGTATCCTTTTAAAAACTAAACTTCTCTTTTGAAGCAACATGTTTTTAAAATCAGAATTTTTAAGTTCAAACGAAGGGTTTGCACTCACAAGATTCACACATATTTTGTAAATTTTGAACATTTTTCTTTTAAAATTAATGCTAATTTTAAATTTTGATATTTCAAACTTTGAAACTTAGTCCAAAAGAAGGGTTTGCAATTACAAAATTTCCTCATATCTTGTTTTTATTTCAAAATTAGTTTGTCATTTTGGAACATTATCATTTTAACAAGTACTCTTCTTTGGTATCATATTTTGCGAAGTTCAAAATTTTTGAGTTTGAAAAATGGTTTGGAAATAACAAAGATTTCCTTACATTGACCAATTTTCATTGACAAATCTTTAATAATTTTTGAGTGTTCTTCCTAAAGCAACTCATGACACCTTTGGAATTGCACATTTCAAAATCCAAAAGTTTTAAGTTTGAGCAGAAGTTTTAACATTATAAAGTTTTCTGACCATTTTTTTGCTTCAAATGCGGAAACATTGGCCCTCTAATAACAAATTGTTGTTTCAGAATTTATGTTTTTTTGAATATAAAAAGTTAATTTGAAAAATAGATTTGCTCCCAAAAAGTTTTGTGACATCATGATTTCATACCAAAAAGGTGTTTTTTTGTAATTTTTGAAAATTCCTTTTTTAGAAAGTAAATTCCACTTGAAATCACAAGTTTTGAAATTCAAAAAACTTTGTGCAAAAGAAATTTTGTAATTATGAAGTTTTCTTATATATATATATATATTTGTTTCAGAATAAGTTTTTTTTTATTTAGGAACGTTCTCAAGTTTGGAAGATGGTTTCATAGTTGAACAGCTTTTCACATCTCATTTTATTTAAATGAGGTGTCCTCATTTTAGAATATTCCCATTTTAACAAAGTCCTCTTTTGGAATCACAATTGGAAAAGTTCAAAACTTTTGGAATCACCAAGCTTTTCTATGCTTTGATTTTGTATCAAAAAGCATTTTCAATTTTATGAACAATCTCCTTTAAAATACTAAACTCCACTTCTGAAATTGTGTGTTTATTTTTGTTTCAAAATGAGGTTGTGTTGTTTTGGAGCATTCTCATTGGAACGAACTCCTCTTTAAGAATCACAATTGAAAAAGTTCAATGCTTTTGGAATCACAAAGCTTTTCTATGTCATTATTTTGTTTCAAAAAATATATATATTTTTAATTCATGAATGTTCTCTTTATAAAAATTAAACTCTACTTTTTAAATCTCGAGTTTCAAAATAAAAAACTTTGTCCAAAAGAAGTTTCATGATCACAAGGTTTTCTAAAATCTTATTTTAGTTTAAAAATATGCTTTTGTGGCTTAGTAGCATTCTCATTTTGACAAATAAGGTCCTCTTGGAATCACAATTTTTAGAATCCAAAAATTTCAATTTGGAAAATGCTTTCGTAGTTATAAAAGTTTGTTTATATTGATCAAATTTAATGAAATTATGCCTCTTTGAAGTGTATCTATGTTTTTGTTTCAACAACTACACTAATGAAAAGTTTGGAAATTTAAAATTCTTAATTTTCAAATGAAGTTCTCAGTCCATGTGGTTTTCTAACCTTCATTTTTTTATTTCAATAATTGAAGGATTATCCTTTTAAAAACTAAACTCTTCTTTTGAAATAACATGTTTTGAAAATCAGAAATTTTAAGTTTAAAAGAAGGTTTGGCACTCATAAGATTCATTCATGTTTTGTAATTTTTGAATATTTTTCTTTTAAAAATTACCACTACTTTTAAATTTTGATATTTTTCAAAATTTGAAACTTAGTCCAAGAGAAGCATTCACGATTACACAATTTTCTCATATCTCATTTTTATTTCAAAATTAGTTTGTCATTTTGGAACGTTATCATTGTAACAAATAATGTTCTTCGGAATCATATTTTGTGAAGTTCAAAATTTTTGAGTTTGGAAAATGGTTTCAAATTATAAAGACTTCCTTACATTGACCAATTTTCATTGAAAAATCTTTAATGATTTTTGAGTGTTCTTCCTAAAACAACTAATGCCACCTTTGAAATTGCGCATTTAAAAATCCAAAAAGTTTTAAGTTTGAAAAAAGGTTTTAAAATTATTAAGTTTTCTGACCATTTTTTTGCTTCAAATATTAAAGCTTTGGCCTTCTAATAATAAAATTCTCTTTTCAAAATTTGCATGTTTTTGAATATAAAAAATTAACTTCAAAAATAGTTTTGCTCCCAAAAAAATTTGTCACATCATAATTTCATACCAAATAGATGGTTTTGTAATTTTTGAAAATTTCTTTTTTTAGAAAGCAAATTCCACTTGTAATCACAAGTTTCAAAATTCAAAACTTTGTCCAGAAGAAATTTTTATATTTAAGAAGTTTTCTTATATATTTTTTAGCTTCAAAATAAGTTTTCGTGATGTAGGAATGTTCTCAAGTTTGCAAAATGATTTCATAGTTGCACAGCTTTCTCACAGAGTAAACTGCATTTTTTATGGCTTATGAATGTTCTTCTTTCTACAACTAAACTGCAATTTTCAAATGGCTCATTTTGAATTTCAAAAATTTCAAGTATGAAATGAAGTTTTGGAATTATAAAGTTTCCTTGTGTTTGTTCTTATAATTTTCAAAAATTGGAGCACTATCCTTGGAATAATGAAACTCTCCTTTTCAAATTGCACACTTTGAAATCCAAATTAAGTTAAAAAAAAAGGGTCGCATTTATAATATTTTCTCAGTTAAATGCTTCTGAGTAAAAAGGTATTTTTGCAATTTTTGAACAATCTCATTCTTTAAAAAAGGTAATTATTTCACAGCAAAAAGGTATTTTTGTAATTTTTGAATATTCTCATTTTTTAAAAAAAGATAACTTCACTTTAAAATCAGATGTTTCAAAATTCAGAATGTAGCTTATAGTTTCAATTTTTTTTCAAATCTCATTTGGGTCAAGAAGAAAGTTGTTGTCAATTTGGAACATCATCTCTCAAAAAAACTCTGCTTTTAGAATCATAATTTTTAATGTTCAAAGCTTTTGATTATGGAAAATGGTTTAGTAATTAAGTTTTGTTGCACTAACCAAAATTCTAAAAGAAAATCATTTGTAATTTTTGCATGATCTTCATTTCAACAATTAAACTGTACTTAGTCACACATTGCTAAACTTAAATTATAAGTTTGAAATAATGTTTTGAAATTATGAAGAATTTCTGAATATTTTTCTGAAAATAGAGATTGTCTTTTGAAATTTAAAAAAATAAGTTTAACGATGGATTTTGCTTTTATAAAGTTTTTTTACAATACGATTTCATATCAAAGTGTTCTTGTTATTGATTAACATTTCACTTTTAAAATTAAACTTCACTTTTGAAATTCCAAGTTTTGATTCTGGAAAAACTTTGTCCCTAAGCTATGTCCGCAATTACAATTTTTTTCACAAATCTTGTTTTTAGAAACTAAATTCCACTTTGAAATTGCAAGTTTTGAAATTCAAAACTTTGTTGAAATGATTAGTTCACAATTTCATTTTTTTTCCACAAATCTCATTTTTCTTTCAAATTGAAGTTTTGTAATTTCAAAAATTTCTTAGTGCGGATAGTGGTTCTATCGTTATAAAATTTTCCTTGGATGTGGGAAATTTCATTGGAAAACCTTGTTGTTTTGAATGTTTTTCTTTCAACAACTCAACCTGACTTTGGAAATTGCAAATTTTCTAAATTTCTTTACTGGTTTCGAAAATTAGAGCATTGTCCTTTGCATGCTTAAAATTTAAAAAATTTAAGGTATCAAAAACTGTTTATGTATTTTATCAACATTCTTCTTTTAAATTCAAACATTTTCTTTGATTCACAATCTTTGATATTCAAAACTTTGTCCAAAAGCAGTGGTCACTATTATAAAGTTTTTACAAGATCTCATTTTTGTTTTAGCGATCACCTTTTGTGGTTCAGGAATATTTCATTTTGACAAACTTCTCTTTTGGGATCAGAATTTTAAAGATAAAGAACTTTCAAGTTTTGGTAGTGTTTTCCAAGTTATAAAGTTTTCTTATGCTGACCAGAATTTTGCTGGAATAATTTTTTGTAGTTTATGAATGTTCTTTTAATAACTAAATTACACTTGAAATAACATGTTTCAACATTATGAATTTTAAGTTTGAAATGAGACCTTCATTTTTTTTGTTTGTGTTATCCTTTTCAAGAACTAAACTTGTTTTGAAATTGCATATTTGAAAATTCAAAGTTTTCAGTTCAAAAGAAGAGCTTGCACTTATAAAATTTTCTCACATCATGATTTCATGTCAAAAAGGTGTTTTTGTAAGCTTCGAACATTTTCATCTTAAAAGTAAACTCTAACTTTAAATTCTGATGTTTCAAAATTATAAAAACTTTTCTTTTCATGATTATAAAATTATAAAGTTTTTGTGAAGTGAACTAAGCATTTTGTAATTATGAAGTTTTTGTAAGCCAGTGAGATCTATGTTTTCTTAGAGATAGGTGGTTTCCTAACGTCCTTTCAACTACCGTATGGCTTCCTTCATCTCATACTTCTGTTATTGCAAGAACAATACAGGCTTAGCTGCTGAAGTGATCGATAAAAAGGTAGAAACAACTGCTAAGATCTTATCCTTAGATAAAGCACTAGGGCCTGATTGTGCTGAATCATTGTTTTCTCAAGGTGTTATGCCTGTCAGTAAATGGGATGTTTGTGTCGAATGATGTCTTCAGCTCAAGAGCCACCTAGTGTATTGTGAGCTACCTTTATTGTAATTATACCTACAAAGAACAAACCAAGAGATGCAAAGGATTTCTGGCTCCTTTGTTCAATGTTGTTTATCAATTCATCATTAAGATTTGATCGATTGAATTATCCTCCCAATGTCCCTTTGTCAAGAATAGGAACTTTTTCAAATTTTTAATTTTTGCTCAAGAGATTATGCATTCTCTTTAACAAGCACTATATACCAACAGACTGCTGGTAGTGATGGTGGACATAGAAAGCGCATAGATTAGGACACAGTAGGACTATCTAAACTGATCCCTATAGATTTCATCCTAAATTGAATATTGGTTTTTTGGACCTTGATATGTTTTGACATATTGATCTTTGTTTTAAGCTGATTATGGATTTGGTTTGAGTACACAATATGAATGTAACTCAAGTCCTAGTGAACAGTATCATTGTCATGATAATAATAGTCATTGGACTTAATTTATTCAAATCATGATTCGGGTTCAAAAATATAGTCATAATTTCAAAATTGATTTTGTAGCCTTGATTATGTCCTGACATATCAACATTCCATTTGACCTTATTTTGGACTTTGTATTTGCTCAATCTAATTTATAAGTTTAGTCTCAAATTCTTTAGGTTCAATTGTTAAAATGTGTAATCAACCACCAAAGATCTCCTAAATTATCTCAACTTTCAAAGATCAAATATCTTATGTTTAAAAGGAGGATAAAATCATGATTTAAAAATCATCTAGATTTCTTGTATTTTATCTTTGGCTTAAATTCTCAATTGGTAGTGTAATTTTAAAATTAATCTCATTATCGCCCTACGAATCCCTAATAGCTACCTAAGCGAGAACGCAATGCCTCTCAAAACAGTAGTACTTGATCTTGACCATCTAATTGCAGTCCCAGTTCTGAATTTGTGCAGCATCTCAACATGATCCTGATCATAAGTACTGAATCTTCTGGTTTCAAAGTAACCTCTGGTTTCATCATCCATTGGTTTTGATCACCCTTTGGTTTTGATTCCCAATCATGATCCTATCTACTGAATTCTAACTTTAGTTTTGAAAAACCATACATTATTCAACTTTTTATCCTCATGCAGGTCATTTTATTTTTGACTATAGTTTGTGCATTACCTCTGTTCGAGAGAAAATATTACCATAATGATATTAGTATAATGATCATAATAATTCAGAGAGTTTGTGTCAAAGCAGGATTTTAGTGGAAACTGTTATCATGATTTGAACATTGTTTATGTCCTTGGTTTGAATCTGCAAGATCTGGATTATAATTTACAATGTTGTATTCATTGTCCCACTTATTTTCATGGCTAATGCTTGGCTAGATATGATCTTCAATATGATTAAAGGATTCCACCATCTTTTTAAATGTTCTACGGAGTCATGATACTTTGAGGCTGGCATATTTTTCAGATTACAGCTTTTAGCTTTTATCAAATGAGCTGTTTGGTCATGCAGAATTATATAGATGCCCATAAATTATGGAATTTAATTTCTTCTTGGAATTTAACGTTGACTAGGTATTATTCATATTGTGCCATACATTATCCTAGATTAAATTTATTACTGGTATGTTGTAAATAGCACTTACCCAAATAAGTTTGTTTGGTAAGCAGCAATTAGCCCCGAGCTTGGAGAGCCAATTCCACGCCTGTGCATTAGGCCCGATTTACTCTTTTCCCACCACTATTAAAGCGCTAGGATTTCTCTCTCTCTCTCTCTCTCTACACACGCGCACGCGCGCACATACATGCATTCATACCCGCATGTGCATATATATATATATATATATATATATATATATATATATATATATATATATATATATATATATATATAAGATCTTTAAGATATTATATATTATAATTTTTATATATTTTATTATTTTAAAAAATAATATTTTATTAATATATTTTTTCCGTTCTTCCACCGGCTGCGATGGATTCTCCACGCTCGCTCCCCCCCCTCGGGGCCATCCATCGGTGGTTCCTCCACCTTCGTCTCCCTACGTGTCGTGCCCCACCCTCGGTCAGCCCCTTCCCTTCGGTGCCGTGACTCCTCTGCGACACTGTCTCCTTGGTTTCTCTGCAATCTGCACCCACCCCCCCTCCCTCCCCACACACACCCACGACGGGCCGCTGCAGCTCTTACCCATACATAAAAATCTATTGAGCTTATTAATAATATAATATATAATTAGTTAATATAATTAACATATAATATACATACATACATAATCTCAAGTTGGATTGGTTCGAGCTGCAATTTTTTCAAGCTTTATCTAAATGAGAAAGAATAATTTTTTATATACCGCATATGATGTACAAAAAATGTATCATTCTATTTGATTGTATCATATAGTCATCATTTTTTAATATATATTTAATATTTATATTTTTTATTTAAAATTTTGAATGATAAAAATATCTCTCATCTTTTGAAAAAATTATGACATTCAATTATCATATCATCATATCATAGAGAAGAGAATGATATTTTTATTATTTAAAAATTTTATAAATTTTTAATAATAAAAATATTTTTTTATAATTTTTTAAAAATAATTATAATTTTTTAAACGTAAAAAATCGTAATTCATCACAGAATATTACCACAAAATATCAATTTTTTTAGAATAAAAAAATATTTATATCATTTAAAATTTTAAATAAAAAATAAAATTATAAATATTAAATATATATTAAAAAATAATAATTATATATTTCAATAATTTTATTATACTGTGTATGGTGCATAAAGATTTTTTCCACCAGAAATTTCCTGCCTAAATTTTGGATGGAGCCTATTTTCTTGCTCTGGTCTGTCCTACGGACCCTTTTTTTTAGAGCTCAAGCCCACTAAATTGCAAGCCTGGCTACCTGGCGTATGAGAGCTCTTTTCTAAAATAATATAAAAAAAAATTATTTACAAAAATAATTCAAAATCCAACTTTTTTATCAAAGTAATGTAAAAGAGAAAAATGTCATTTTGAATGGCGTTTTTTTTCCGTCCACATCAGTTTTTTTTTCCATGATGGTATCGTCTCAAAAAAAAAAAAAATGAAATGCCATTTTGAATGGTATTTTTAAAAACATCATTTTAAATGGCGTTTTTAAAAACGCTATTCAAAATGGCGTTTTCTATTTTTCCCACCAAAAAAGAAAGGAAAAAAATCGAAAAAGAATGGAAAAAAATAATTTTTAAAATTTTAAATTAATAAATAAATTAAAATTTTAATTTTGGTTGAAATTTAAAATATAAAAATTGAATTTGTATTTCAAATAAAAAAAATTTAGATGAATTTTTTTATCAAATTATTTTTTTTAAAAGAATGTCTAAAAAAATTTTTAAAAAATAAAAAGTGCCATTAAAAAATCAAAATTTTAAAAAAATCGAGAAAAATAAGAATTATAATTTGAAATTTAAAAGAAATAAATTTTTAAAATTAATTAAAATAAAAATATCATTTCAAATAACTTTCTCAAATTAAAATTAATTTTTTTAAGAAATATTCGAAAAAAATAAAAAAAATAGCCTAAAAAAATTTCATAAGAACAGAAAGAAATGAATAAAATAAAAAAATAATATAATTATAAATTTGAATAAAAAAATTAAATTTTTAATTTGAAGTAAAATTTGATAAAAAAATAAATGCATAAAAAAGTGAAAAAGTGAGGAGAAAATGTGAAAAAAAGAAATTTATAAATTAAATATTTAAAAAAATAAGAATTTTAATTTTAATTCAAATAAAAAATATAATTTCAAATTACGTTATCAATTTCAAAATATTTTTTAAAAAATTATCTCAAGAGAAGAAAAAAATATTGTAAAAAATAAAAAATATCCTAAAAAAGAAAACAAAGAAAAATAAGAATTAAAAAAATAGAAATTATAATTCTAATTGAAAAACAAAATTTTTAATTTTTAATTTTAAGAAATAAAAATTATAATTGTAATTAAAATAAAAATAATATTTTAAATAACTAAATTAATTTAAATATAATTTTTTTAAAAAAATATTTTAAATAAAGAAAAAAAATACGTAATAGAATGTCAAAAAGATAAAAATGGAAGAAAACTAAAATTATAATTTCAAATTATAAATTAAATATCATAAAAATTATTAATTAAATTAAATTTAAAATTTATAAAAATTATAAATTAAATTTTCAAAAAAATATATCATAAAAGAAGTAAATAAAAGAGAAAAAATGGTAATAAAATAGAAATTATAATTATAAATTAAAAAAAATTTAACTTTAATTAAAATTAAAAATTATCATTCAAATTACTATCCTCACTAAAAAATTTAATAAATCAAAAAAAAAATAAAAAAAATAATTAAACAAATTATGAAAAAAATTAAAAAAAAAGAAACACTGAAGGGAATGGCGTTTTCTCCTTTCCCCCCTTCTTCTCTCTTTCTCCCTCTTCTCCCTTCTCCCTTCTCCCTTTTCCCTTCTCCGGCGTCTCTCAGGCGGCACGGCGGTGAGCTGCCTCCTCTCTCTCTCTCTCTTCCTCTTCCTCTCTCTCTTCTTCTTTTTCGTTGGCCACCGGCGTCAGAAGGTCGGTAAAAAAATATAAAGAATAATTTTGAATTTAAAAAAAATCTAATTTTAAATGAAATAAAAAAAATCATTTCAACTTATTTTTCTCATTTAAATTAAATTTTTTAAAAAAATATATATAAAAAAAATAAATTTAAAAAATAAAAATTATCAGTGTTGGGTATAAAATCTCCTCCAGCCGAAGTTCGTGTCAGGAGTGACCACTCAAGGATTCTACCGGCGTCCGATCTTCGGCGACATCCCTCCGGCGATCGAGCCTCAGCAGCATTCCCAAGTTCTGCCGATGGATAAATCCCCTCCAGCGTCGACCAGATTCTTCACGACGGACGGACTCCTACGGGAGCCGGGCTTCGTCCCCGACTTCGACTACAGGAAGATTTCGTCCGGACTCCTACGGGAGTCGGGCTTCGTCCCCGACTTCGACTACTGGAAGACTTCGTCCGGACTCCTATGGGAGCCGGACTTCATCCCCGACTTCGACTACAGGAAGACTTCGTCCGGACTCCTACGGGAGCCGGACTTCGTCCCCGACTTCGACTACAGGAAGACTTCGTCCGGACTCCTACGGGAGCCGGACTTCGTTCCCGACTCTGGTTGCAGAAAGCCTCCAACTGGGCTCCTACAGCAAATGGCCATTGCCTATAGTACTAACGCTCAAGGCACCCAACGGTCACGACTCTGCTCCACTCTCCGCAACAAACTCCACGTGGCGAGCCATGGTGACAGCCATGACTCCCCCCATTACTCTTCATAATAAACTCTTCCTGGTTCTGAGCGACCCACTACTAGGCGGTTACAAATGTCGCTATCAATCCGTTACTCCCTCTGCCTATAAAAAGGAGGTCCGAGATACGTTATTCTCTAAGCTCTAATTTCTATCCCAAAACTCTGCTAAAATTTTCGTTCGAGCACTCCATTCTTGTTGAGGCAGAGAACTGACTTGAGCGTCGGAGGGTCTTGCCGGAGCAACCCCAACTCCAGTTTAGACTCCTTTTGCAGGTCCCGGCGGTGACTGCGACTCTCTCGACTCCAGTTTCTCCGATGCCGGCGGATTTTTGCACCAACAACCAGAAAGAAAGCCAAGGGGTCTACTCACAGAGTGTGACAGCCAAAAATTTTGTATGCCGTTAAGCCCTTTTAGCCATGAGTCGATTCATGGGATCGACTTAAAAATATAAACATATTTTTCTTACAAAATACACTTCCAAAAATGTTGAAATTGCCTCCAATAGATTACACATCTTTTGTTCTTGCTCTTGAGACTTCCGAATCAGATCTGATAAAATTACGATTTTATCCCTAGAATACAATAAATCTTTTTTCAAGCCAAAATCATTAATAATCCCCTCAAATGCTTTGTAACCATCAAAATCAATTCAAAGAGCAATATTCGATATATTATTATTTACGTTATAATTTTTAGTCCTTTCAGCATAATTTTTTCTCTCCTAATGTTTTGAGACACGTTCGAGTATGTGTATCCATATGCACAAATCATAATATCCGATCACTTAAAATTAAATAATATAAAATAAAATTAATATTTAATATTATTAGATAAAATAAAAATGTCAAACGTACAAAAAAAATAGTACAATAAAAATATAAAAAATACTAAATACAAATATAACAAAGACTAAGTCCCACAAGGACGTCGCGGTGCCCGTAGTCGCTTGGACCTTCTCAGGAAGGTCCTCGCCGGCTGCTCCTGCTGTGATGGCTCCTCCCCTATATCAGTGGAGGAGATCTGCTGATCATGCTGCTCAGGAATAACTGATGCTGTCGGATCATCTACGGACTGAGAGATCCGTTCAACTCTCTCATCTGGATATACGGATGGACCTGAAAAGAAAATATCATATTCATGTGGCCAACTGGTACCCGGTGATGTCATCTGGGGGATGTAGGAAGAAGAAGGTGCTGCCATCTGTGGATCAAAAGGCGGTGGCATCTATGCAGCATCGAATGATGACATCTACGGAATATGCGGTGATGGCATATGTAAAACATATGGTGACGGCGTATAACTCATATCTGGTGCCGGAGCTGCTCCATACCAAGGCGCACAAGTATGTGGATCAACACCAATCGCCATCAATATTTCGGAAATTGTTCTCTCTATCTCCCGCAGTATCCGAATCCGCTCGTCCTCATCAGTCGTAGATAAAGCACGACGAGCGTCCAACATGAGATCCGACATAGAATCAGTCTACAAAATAAAAATAAAACAGTCAGTATAAAACAGTCAGTATAGTGTAAAATATAAAACAAAAATATAACACAAATAACATAAAGTAATTTTTGTATCTTACCAAAAGACGCACAGTAGAACTCTCGCCCTCGTATCCAGAAACTGCATACTGAGACTGTCCAATGACTCGCACCGTAATGCTAAAAAATCAAGCCATGTAGTCATCAGTATATGAACGACCTCTCAAAATAGGATCATCATGAATAATGTGATCTCGACGTGCATCCCAAATATCGATGTACTGTGCATGTCTGATACGTCAGTCAATACGAGCTCTCCTTCGTCGATCAATATGATGAAGTTCCTGGCTGGTATCAAACTGCTCTGGGATGTCCTGAGTCTGACCAAACTGCCGCAGGACACGATCAGGAAGATGCCACTCTACCACATCAAAATAAATAAGTGGCATCCTCGCAGTCCATATGCCGTGTCCAATTGTACACATCTGCGGCAGTATAGCCAATATCCCATCTGTATATGGCTCCCACAAAAACTGATATAGTTAAAATAAAAAGAATTAGTAAGCTAAAATTTTAATAAATTATGAATACTGTAAAATGATATTTGTAAAAAATTCAAAATTTATACGTCTAGATGTATCAACTAATGTATCCAACTGGCACCTATAAACCCGTGCCACTCTTGTCGATACGTGATGAACGTTGAATGCAACGTTCCATCTGTTTCACAATGTATTAATATTAAATAAATTTAAAATAATAAATTTGAAATAAAAAAATAATATTTCGATATCTGTATCCCAATGGTCCGTCTAGTCTGAATGGAACATCAGGATCCTGCTGCTCTGATGGCATCTCGAGCAACCGTCGTCGTAATGGACTGATAGTCGGCATACGCTCCCATACCCAAATCTGCAAATTTCAAAAATTAAATAAATGATATATCCAATGTAAAATATAATTAAATATTAAAAAAAAAATTAATTCACATACCTGTAATAAGATAACCACCAATCTCGCTCTGATCAGCATAAGAACCCCGACACATAGCTCTGTATAGGCAAGCTAGTACTGCACTGCCCCAACTGAATCGACGAGCGAAGTCTAAATCCTCTAATAATGGCAAAAACATCAACTTCATCTTATTCGAGGAAGTATCGGGTAACAGGACACCACCTAACAACCGCAGCACCTGACCCCTAACATACTGCTGCATCATCTCCTCTGGTGCATCATCCGCAATATGAAAATATCGATAACGATCATCCAAACACTCAATCCTGAGTCGTGAATGATCAAAAAAATATGCGTCGGGCTCAAACCTTAACAATCGCAAGCACAAAGCCTGCCACTCCGGAATGGTAAGCGTGGGATCAACTCCGGTAACTGGATCTCCATCAACTGGTAGTCCAATAAGGATGCTGACATCCTGTAAAGTGATGGTCGCCTCACCAAATGGAAGATGAAATGTGTGTGTCTCTGGACGTCATCTCTCAAGCAAAGCAGTAATAAGGCCAACGTCCATCTGTATACAACCAATCCGATATACTCCATAAAATTTCAGATATCGTAAATAATCTAACACTCTATGTGGGATGTCCTCTGTCCTCCAGAAATCAGCATCGGATCGTCGTAGACGAAGGTGTCTGGGCTCCTGCAATAAAATATAATAATTAGATAACATACATGATTTTTAAAATAAAAATTGAAATAGTAAATAAGATTGTAATGCTTACGCCGCCATCTAAAATAGTCTGTGATCGATGGTGCTCCTGCAATGTAAGAATACTGCTGTCTCGAGGACCAGGATACTGCGGATCGTAAGCCATAATACGCTGTCTCAAACAATATTATCACAGATGTATTAAAAAATAAGACTATATTTTAAATTTTTTTTTAAGCACAATATTGTCATACAATACAATTTAAACACAAAATTCAGTTCATCCCAAGATATTAAATATATAAATTCAAATACAATCTCACAGAAATTCATAAAACAATGACAAAAATAAATCTTGAAAGCCTTTAATTTCTTCTACTGCTTGAAGTTGAAGTATGTTGAAGTATCCTGGGACAACGACGGCGATCATGACCCTGTTCCCTACAAATGCCACAGTGGTTCTTACTTCTTATTTGCCTATCATCCATCTCATTTCGTAGTCTCGTTGATTTTGGTCTACCTTTCTGCTTGGGTCTCAAACGATGATGATCAGGAATACATTTGAACATACGTGTATGTATCCAATAATCTTCATGTGGTAATGGATTAAAATCACCGCTCTAAGCATTCATATATGCTGTAATTGTATATGCATCATCCACAAAACCACTAAAATGTACAGCAATTTCTTGACACAGCTAAAACATGTGAACATAGATATTTGTACATGCTCCACTTTTCATAAGAACATTTTCTTTCAGCTAAAGTAACAGTATGGAAATTTTCTCTACCTCGTAACCCTCCGCTTGCTCTCCTCATAAGTACTTCATATATACTTCTTTGAAGGTTGAATGCTGTTACTCGGTGCTGGTTAGCTTTAACTTGATCTTCAGCAATCTTAATTGCAACATGAGGAGTAAAAAGATTATTTGGATTCTCCTCTACATATCTCAAGGCTTGGGCATGCCTCGTATTGAAATATTTGACAAGATGATAAAATGTCATTTGAACACAAGCTGTAATTGGCACATTTCTAGCTTCTCGTAAAACACTGTTAAAAATCTCTGACAAATTTGTAGTTAAGACACCATAGCGTAGGCCATCATCATGTGCTAATGTCCACTTCTCCTTTTCTATCTCGGACAATCAGCTCCAAGCTTCTTCATTCACTATTCTGATCCTACCCATGATAAAGTTAAATTTGCAAACTTGATGAGCGCTTCCTGCTTGCCATACTGCTCTTTTCAGCTGCACATTTTTAAAATGAGTGTTGAAATTACTGCAGATATGTCTTAAACAGTATCGGTGATAGGCACGTGGTGGACTCCATCCAATAGACTCATCTGCGATGGCATTTAATATATCTGGATGCCTGTCAGAAATTAAGCATGTTCCATTTCTATCTTTAACGATATGTGTTCTGAGCTGGAAAAGAAACCAACTCTAACTTGCAGTTGTCTCCTCATCGACAATTGCATATGCTAATGAAAATATCCCATTCTCTGCATCAATGCCTGTTGCAATTAACATCTTACCTTTAAATTTTCCATACAAGTACGTGCCATCAATGCTGATTACAGGACGACAGTGCGTAAAACCCTGGATAGATGGTTTGAAAGTCCAGAAAATATAATTTAAAACTCGGACATTGGAATTCACAGCTTGAAAAAAATTCCATGAAACAACTGTACCAGGATTTGCATGTTGAAGTGCAGCTATATAATAAGGTAATTTAGCATAAGATGGCTCCCATTCTTCATAAATATCAACCAATGCCTTCTGCTTTTCACACCATACTTTCCTGTATGATACTGTATATTGAAATTGATCATTAACGGCTGCCACAATAGCTTCAACTTTAACACCGGGATCTTTCTCAACAATATGTCGGACTAATGTGCTAATCATCTTTCCACTGACATGTTTGTGGTCTCGACTCAATCCCGTAAACAAACAAGTGTGAGGACCCTCATATTTTGTGATTTGAAAATATCCATGTTTTTTCAACAATACAGCACGAAGCCTCCACTTACAATGCTGAACATTATCTAATGATGCGTATCGTACGGACCATAATTTCGAATGCGACTGAACTACATTGTATGTCCGATGCTTCATAATGTGATAAAGATCAACAGCTCTCCTTACATAATCTTTACTCTCAAACATTAGACCTTTAGAAAATTCAGTCATCAAAGAGTCCCAAAACTGATTGTCAGAATTCAATCTTTGACCAGCACTAACACAACCACCATCATCTAAATTTATATCATTAAAATATTATGGAGGTTCATGCAAGCGAGGTTGAAGTTCTTCCACATTAATATTAGCTTGAACATCTTCATCATCATTCTCATCTTCATCATTATCATCATTATTGCTACTGTCTTTATCCATCCAACAGTCTTCATCTCCATTCTCATCTGACTCAAAATCCAGACTATCAGAATTTATTCCACCGACTACCCAGTCATCGTTTCCTATATGAGTGTCGTCTCCCGCACTTACCACTACTTGTAGCAAAGGAGAAGTCACCATAGCAGAAGACACAGGAGAAGTCACCATAACACTTGGAATAATTGGACAGCTAGGACCGACAGTAGTGGAATGCTGTTCTGCAAAATCGGCCTCAACACTATCGGTTTGTATCATAGGAGTTACGAAAGGTGAGGAAGGCCCAACATTATTATCCGCTTGAGTTAAAAGCCGATTATGATATCCAAAGCTTGGTACATCTTCTTTTTCAATATATAATTCTAAAAATCGACATTCTGAATATTTCAAAGGAAATGTCAGCATTTCTTCGACATCTTCATCGTCATCAATTGGAGCCAAGATATATTTACTCTGCATTAACTGTCCCGACAGATTAGGAGATTTCCATTTCAATTTTATTTCATATTTTTCTTTGTTTACAGGAATACTGCTGTATAAATGATCCAATAATTCTTGACGTCATAATGATGAAGATATTCTAATCATTTGATTTGCAGGATGACTATACTGCACATCAGTTTGATCATTCTGTATCATGCCATCATAATACAATAATACACGAACTCGAGTACTGACCATTTTCTCAAATAAACCTACAATAAAATCAAAATTAAAATATTTAATATTATTAATTATTTTATCATTTCAAAAGATTTACATGATACATGCATCATATCATCAACAAATAGGTACAGATAGATCATATCCCATTCGAAAATTGCATTAATTCTATAGATTAATTACATTAATCAAATGATACGCAAAAAGGACCGAAAGAAATTTCGGCAGTATTTTCCCTTAGTTCTCCTCACATGACTCAAAATGTGTGAGGAGAACTAAAGAAAAATACTGTCCGAAATTTCTCTCGAACCCTCCGCATATCATTCGAATAATGTAATTATCTATAGAATTAAATGCAATTCCCAAACTGTCCAAACTGGACAATCAATTGACCAATGTATATATTTTACGATATTTATATAAAAATATATATTTAATATATATTTTATACGGATAACGTAGAATATTTTACATTGGTCAATTGACGGATCTACGTTTTCATGAAATGCAATATATTTAAAAATTTGAAATACATCTGAATCTAATGAAATAAAAATAAAAATAAAAAAAAATTAATGAGATAAAAAAAAGAGTGACCGCCGGAGCTCGTGGGCCCCACCGTCATCGCGGCCCATCGCATTAGACCTGATGTATCCCATCGCCACGCGGGGCCCACCGTCGGGGCACGCGGCCCGCCGCCGACCGTCTGTGGCCGACGGCCAAGGAAAAGGGAGAGAGAGAGGAAGAGAGAGAGGAAGAGGGAGAGGAGGCGGTCGGGGCCCACCACCGGGATGCGGGGCCCGTCGTCGGGGCGCAAGGCTCGCCGCCGGCCGTCTGTGGCCAGCGGCCAAGGAGAAGGGAGAGAGAGAGGAAGAGAGAAAGAGAGGAAGAGAGAGAAAGGAGGGGGTCGGGGCCCACCACCGGGACGCGGGGCCTGCCGCTAGGGCGCACGGTCCGCCGCCGGCAGTCTGTGGCCGGCGGCCAAGGAGAAGGGAGAGAGAGAGGAAGAGAGAGAGGAGGGAGCCGGGGCCCACCGTCGGGACGCGCGGCCCGCCGCCGGGACGCGCGGCCCGCCGCCGGCCGTCTGTGGCCGGCGGCCAAGGAGAAGGGAGAGAGAGGAAGAGAGAGAGAGGAAGAGAGAGAGGAGGGGGTCGGGGCCCACCGTCGGGATGCGGGGCTCGCCGCCGGGGCGCGCGGCCCGCCGCCGGCCATCTGTGGCCGGCGGCCAAGGAGAAGGGAGAGAGAGAGAGGAAGAGAGAGAGAGGGAGCCGGGGCCCGCCGTCGGGACATGCGGCCCGCCACCGGCCGTCTGTGGCCGGCGGCCAAGGAGAAGGGAGAGAGAGAGAGAGGAAGAGAGAGAGGAGGGGGTCGGGGCCCACTGTCGGGACGCGGGGCCCGCCGCCGGCCGTCTGTGGCCGGCGGCCAAGGAGAAGGGAGAGAGAGGAAGAGAGAGAGGAGGGAGTCGGGGCCCACCGTTGGGATGCGGGGCCCGTCGCCAGGATGCGCGGCCCGCCGTCGGCCTTCTGTGGCCGGCGGCCAAGGAGAAGGGAGAGAGAGGAAGAGGGAGAGGATGGGGTCGGGGCCCACCGTCGGGGCGCACGGCCCACCGTCGGCCGTCTGTGGCCGGCGGCCAAGGAAAAGGGAGAGAGAGAGGAAGAGAGAGACAGAGGAAGAGGGACAGGAGGGGGCCGAGGCCCGCCGTCGGGGCGCGCGGCCCACCGCCGGGACGCGCGGCCTGCCGCCGGCATGAGAGAAATGGGAAAAGAGAGGGGAAGAGGGGGAGAGAGAGAGGAAGAGGGAGAGAGAGGCGGGAAGAGCTCACCGCCGTCGAGAGCTCGCCGCCGTGCCGCCGTACCATCGGAGAGACGCCGGAGAAGATGGACAAGGGAGAAGGGAGAAGGGAGAAGAAGAAGAGGAAGAAGGGAGAAGGGAGAAGGGGGAAAAAGGGGTTTGGGGAGGAGAAAATGCCATTCTCTTTGGCGTTTTCTCCTTTTTTTTTTAATTTTTTTAATTTTTTTAATTTCTTTAATTATTTATTTGTGATCTTTTAATAAATAAATTTAATTAAATAATGAAGATAATAATTTAAATGATAACTTTTAATTTAAATTTAAATTAAATTTCTTTTTTAATTTATAATTATAATTATTCTTATTTTATTATTATTATTTATTTATTTTTTATGATATTTTTTTATATTTATTTTAAAATTTTTATCATTTGAAATTATAATTTCAATTTTCTTTCATTTTTATCTTTTTAGCATTCTATTACGTATTCTTTTTCTTTATTTAAAATATTTTTTAAATAATTATATTTAAATTAATTTAATTATTTAAAATGATATTTTTTATCTCAATTATAATTATAATTTTTATTTTTTAAAATTAAAAATTAAAATTTTTTTTTTTCAATTAGAATTACAATTCCTATTTTTTTTAATTCTATTTTTTTCCTTTCTTTTCTTTAGGGTATTTTTTATTTTTTTACAATATTTTTTTCTTTTCTTGAGATAATTTTTTTACAATAATTTAAAAAAAATTATTTTTTTAAAAGTTCAATTTACAATTTTTTTTCAACATTTTTCTTCATTTTTTCACTTTTTTATGTATTTATTTTTTTATCAAAATTTAATTCAAATTAATTTTTTTTAAATCACATTTATAATTATATAATTTTTTTATTTTTTTTACGTCTCTTTCTGTTTTTATGAAATTTTTTTAGGCTATTTTTTTAATTTTTTTCGAATTCTTTTTAAATAAATTAATTTTAATTTGAGAAAATAATTTAAAATAATATTTTTATTTCAATTAATCTTTAAAATTTTATTTTTTTTAAATTTTAAATTATAATTCTTATTTTTTTTAATTTTTTCAAAAATTTTAATTTTTTAATGATATTTTTTATTTTTTAATGATACTTTTTATTTTTTAAACTTTTTTGACAAGCATTTAAAATGCAATGATATTTTTTAATTAAATTTAAAATTTTTATTTCTTTCATATTTCTTTCTCTTTTTTTTTATTTTCTACGATACTTTTTATTTTTAAATTTCTTAAAATTTTTTTAGATATTTTTTTAAAAAAAATTTAAAAAAAAATCTAAAATTATTTTTTTATTTAAATTACAAATTCAAATCTTTATATTTTAAATTTCAATCAAAATTAAAATTTTAATTTATTTATTGTTGGTGCAAAAATCCGCCTGCGCCGGAGAAGCTGGAGCTGAGGAGGCCGCGGTCGCCGCCGGGACCTGCAAGGGAAGTCTAAACCGGAGGTGGGGTTGCTCCGGCAAGACCCTCCGACGCTCAAGTCAGTTCTCTGCTTCAACAAGAATGGAGTGCTCGAACGGAGAATTTAGCAGAGTTTTGAGATAAGAAAAATGAGCTTAAAAAATAACGTATCTGAGTCCCCCCTTTTTATAGGCGGGGGAGGCAACGGACTGATGGCGACGTGTGTAACCGTCTGATAGTGGGCCGCCCACGGTCAGGAAAATTAATTGTGGAGAGTGGTGGGGTAGACTCGTGGCTGTTGTCATAGTCTGCCACGTATGGCCTGTTGCGGATAGTGGGGCGGCGTCCGTTGCCGCTAGCTGTCAGTGAGTAGTGGGATCGTGCAGCACCTGCCGCAGGGAGTGGGACAGAATCGTGGCCGTTTGCTACAGCCTGTCAGGGAGTAATGGGTCCGTTGCTGGAGCCGCGTAGAATCCGCTGTAGGACCTGGAACAGGATCATGATTGTTGTCGCGATCTGCCGAGGGGGTGCGGATCTGTCGATTGAGGTTCGGCCGCGGTTGGAGTCCGGCCTCCGTAGGAGCCCGGGCGGAACCGCTCTGATGTCGAAGGTGGAGCCCGGCTCCCGTAGGAGTCCGGGCGGAGCCGTTCTGATGTCGGAGGTGGAGCCCGGCTCCCGTAGGAGTCCGGGCGGAGCCGTTCTGGTGTCGGAGGTGGAGTCCGGCTCCCGTAGGAGTCCGGGAGGAGCTGCTGCAAGCAAAGTCAAGGGTGAAGTCCGGCTCTGATAGGAGTCCGGATTGAGCTTACCAGCGATTGATATTGAGAGCGGAGCCCGGCTCCCGTAGGAGTCCGGGCGGAGCTGTTTTGATGTTGGCGGCGGAGCCCGGCTCCCATAGGAGTCCGGGCGGAGCTGTTTTTGCTGATGGCGGTGGAGCCCGGCTCCCGTAGGAGTCCGGGCGGAGCTGCACTTGCTGATGGCGGTGGAGCCCGGCTCCTGTAGGAGTCCGGGCGGTGGAGCCCGGCTCCCGTAGGAGTCCGGGCGGAGCTGCACTTGCTGATGGCGGTGGAGCCCGGCTCCCGTAGGAGTCCGGGCGGAGCTGTGCTGATGCCGTCGGTGGAGCCTGGCTCCCGTAGGAGTCCGGGCTGAGCCTTTCTGATGTCGGAGGTGGAGCCCGACTCCCGTAGGAGCCCGGCTCCCGTAGGAGTCCGGGCGGAGCCTTTCTGATGCCGTCGGTGGAGCCCGGCTCCCGTAGGAGTCCGGGCGGAGCCGTTCTGATGGGAATTTCGGCCGCGGATATTTTAT